>NC_143578.1:182283590-182583590 GCF_048544385.1 Mastigoproctus giganteus | reverse complement strand
TTGATTTTTAATTTTTTAAACTATTTGTTACTCTAATGTAAGTTTTTCAATTTTTCCGTTTTAATTTCTGGAGGTATCATCGTATCATACGGAAGTGTTCTATGTACTTATATTGAGGTAAACCTTTCTTATTATTTTACAATTATTGATATCAACGTAGAATGTATTGAGCATTACAGCTCTGGTTCATACTATCTAATGCATTTTAATTGAATAAAATAGCAATAAAAAAAAAGGTAATTTTAAACAAATTAATTTGTTTAAAATTACCTGATCAAATGGGAAATAAAGCATAACACAATTTAACTTCAAGAATATCAAATTTTAATGAGATGACATCACATAATGTAAATAGAGTAATTAGTAGAAAGAGACTCCAGAATGTCAGTAAGATGGTAGGTCTCCTTTCAGACAAAGTTATTACAGATGAATTACACAAAATGCCTGGATGAAATTTTTTCCAGAGAAATTTAGAGAATTAATGTATAGTTGACCTCATAGTATTTGGCAATTGGGGGGTTCTGTTCTGAGCTGCCTTGGAAGTTCCCCCAACAACAAAATATCAATGGTCATAAAATGTCCACCCGAAGGCAGTTGCATCAATGAACACCTTGAATAAATTATTCTAGTGTATAAAAAAATTTCACGAAATGAAACTTATCTAAATTTAACACTGCAAATTATGCAAATAAAGTTAAAAAGTGAGAGCTATAAATGCAGATATAAAATATTAATGTGTAACATATTTACTGGCATCTCCTACTGTAGTGATTGAGTAATTGATGGTTATAAAAGGTATATCAGGTGTTAAAAACTTTATACTACACTCAGGAAATGTTTATTTACCAGGAAAGTAATTGTGAAGTTATATTTCATAACTGGGTTGTCCCTATTGCAACACCAGGGTACCTGCCCACCCACCGAGGAGAAGCCAACAAGCTTTGAAACGGTGCCGTCTGGGCGGTGACTACTGTTACTTATTCTCAGCGGATATAGTAGTATCTGCTATCCTAGTATCTGCTGAGAATAAGTAACAGTAGTCTTCTCCACTGGTGAAGTGTAACTTATTCGAGATAGTACAGTACAAACAGCTCATTGTGAAGGCATTCACGATATGAGATATAACCAAAACAATGCCAATTTAATTAATTAATTTAACTACTTTGGTAGATGGCTACATTGAAATGATACTTTTGCACTAACCTATACATTAATTACCAGGAAAGTGCCATGTGATATGTAACTGTGAGGTGGTATTTATGTAGCAGTATCTCTTATAGAGGAGACATACACACGGGATAGCTGGTTAACCTATTAGCATGAAATCTGGTAACAAAAAAAAGTCTTAAGGATATTCAAAATAACTCATGAAATTTTAAAATTGATTGGAGTGGTTGCACCAGATACAGTACCATTGGTCTCATATTTTCTGAATTAAATTTTCTGAGCAGTGCAGAAATGCTGTCAGAGCAGCTCATGGGGTTTTGTCAATGATGTACAGAAATTTTGCTAGCAGGGATAAGGAAGTGATTATCCCTTTGTATAAGGCCATAGTTAGGCCACATCTTGAGTAATGTATACAGGTCTTCAGGCCTCACTTAAGGAAGTGATAGATCTTCTGGATTGGGTGCAGAGAAGGGCAACCAGATTGGTGAAGGCAACAAAAGAATGCTCTTTTGTTGAATGCTCTCAACAAAAGAATGCAGAACTGAAGCCTTAGAAAGGCTTCAGTTCTGCAAATTGCAGCATCTCAAGACTAGGCACCTGTGGGAGATCTGATTGAGGTGTTTAAATCCTTGAATAGCTTGAGTAAGCTAAATGTTAATGGTATTCTTCTCCACTTGTTGAGATTACAAACATGAGGTGGCATAAATTCAAGTTGAGGAAGGATGGTTGCAGGATAGATGTGTGAAAGTTTTCCCTGAAATTTGTGGAAGTTTGCCTTACTGCCTCTATGGTGTCTTTGGGAAGAGAACTCAAGAGGTTTCTTAAAAGTTGTTTCACTCTTTTTCCACTAGGAAGAAGATGGCACAAGAGTGCCATCTTTTCTATCTTCCTCTCAAAGCAAGAGAGGTATATTGGGAGGTGATATGCTGTGTTATGGTCATTGTGAAGTGCCAAGACTTTGCTGTAGATTCAAGATGACAGTGGCTGTGCCTTTGCCTGTTTTTACAGTGTTTGACCATCCCAAAGTTCTTTGATAGCTCCCTTCCAAAAATATATGGAGAAGATTCCCTCAGGACTACTTTTCAAAAGTAATCCATTGAGAAGGAAAATTCTATATTTCTGCTCTAACCATGCCCAAACAGGAAATCTAGTATCATCATGGTCTTTACACTTAGAGCTCTTAGACTATACATCAATGAAGATGAGGAGTTCAGTAATATCAAAGCATTACTGGACTTCAGCAGCTACCCTAGATATTTGTGAACAAAACCATCCACAGAACCTTTATAAAGGACCACCTCCAGAACAACCCCTCCTCAGAAGATCCTTCACAATATATCTGTATATATTTTGATCCCCACTGAAAAACAAAATAACGTGATAGCTAATAACGTAGTGGAAAAAGAGTGAAACAACTTTTAAGAAACCCCTTGTTCTCTTCCCAAAGACACCATAGAGGCAGTAAGGCAAACTTCCACAAATTTCAGGGAAAATTTTCACACATCTATCCTGCAACCATCCTTCCTCGACTTGAATTTATGCCACCTCATGTTTGTAGTCTCAGCAAGTGGAGAAGAATATCATTAACATTTAGCTTACTCAATCTATTCAAGGATTTAAATACCTCAATCAGATCTCCCCACAGGTGCCTAGTCTTGAGATGCCGCAATTTGCAGAACTGAAGCTCTTTCTAAGTAAGAGCATTCTTTTGTTGCCTTCACCAATCTGGTTGACCTTCTCTGCACCTAATCCAGCAGATCTACATCACTTCCTTAAGTGAGGCCTGAAGACCTGTATACATTACTCAGGATGCAGCTTAACTATGGCCTTATACAAAGGGATAATCACTTCCTTATTCCTGCTAGCAAAATTTATGTACATCATTGACAAAAACGTATGAGCTGTTCTGACAGCATTTCTGCACTGCTCACAGAATTTTTCATTTTTCACTACCCTGAGTGTAGTGCCCCACAGTAGATAAGTTACTTGGAGGTTACTGCTGCCCATGTGCAGTGTTTTGCATTTGTCAATGTTAAACTTCAGTTTACACCTATCAGCCCATCTGCCCAACTTTTCTAGATCCTATTGTACTAGCATACTGTCATTAACAATCCTGCCAACCTTTGTATCATCTGCAAACTTACACATTGTCTGATATGCCTTCATCAATATCATTGATAAATATAGAAAACAACAATGGTCCCAATACCAAACTCTGGAGGATTTCACTAATAACATTAGTCCAAGAAGGGCACTGTCCATTGATTACTACTCTGTCTTCTCCCACTCATCCACCCCTTTATCCATAGTAGCAACTTGCCTTTAATGCCTTACCGCTCCAATTTGTACAGCAGTCTTTTATGTGCAATGGTATCAAAAGCTTTACTGAAATCCAAGTACGAGGGGTGATCATTTAATTTGCAGACTGGTGCAAGATCTTATCTTAATTGTCATCATCTGAATCTTCTCTGGATTTCTCCTTGAAATACTCTGCCTTGAACTTTACACACTTTTGCCACCATTGTACCGACACATTAAATGCTTCTTGCAAGCCATTTTTTTGAAAGACTGCGAAGTGCTTCCATTGTGGCTCTGGGAACATCATTATGTCGGAAGTGAAATGCTTGCCTTTCAGAGCTTTCTTGAGGTCTGGAAACAGGAAGAAATTACACGGGCTAGGTTCAGTGAATAAGTGGTATGTGGCAGAATCATGGTACCTATGGCAGTGATCACTGCTTGTACAATATTAGCCGTATGAGGCTTGGCATTGTCTTGATTGAGAAACAACTTTACACCAGAAAGTTCAGTCACAACAGAATATGGCTATCCTACCAAGACACTCATTACCATACACTTTATTCATCTCTTTAACTGTTTCTGATGCATTTATGACCTGTGTGACACAATAAAAAATCACGTATCACTGTTCAAGCTGTCTGACATGATACTTACTTCAAGACGATAGTGACACGTGGCTAAAAAAAATTCTTCATGCAACACAGCTCTACAAGTATTGGCATGTGCACATGGCGCCTCCGTAGCCAGGTGGGAAGGAGCAGCAGTGCGTAGCACACGCTTCTTGATTAGACCGGGGTTCGAGCCCGTCACCACCAAATACGGAGGATGCGGAAAGGTCAGGGAATGACCACCGCATATCCTGGAGCAATATGGCCATAGTTGCTAATGCTCCTAAAAACCAAATAACAACAACAGCATGTGCACATAGTCTGCTTTACTGCGATCTGGGAGAGCTCTAGTAGTAGTTATAAGTTCACGTGGTAAACATAAAATCTTGCACCAGTCTGCCAGTTAAATGATCACCCCTCGTATATGATGTCAAAATTATTTTTTGCATCCAGTTCCTTGGTCGCTGGCCACAAGTGCCAAGCAATTTATTAGTGACTAAGCGATTCCCAGTGATTTATAGTATGTTCTGAAAAATATACCAGTTTCTTTAATTTTCATTGTTAACTTACTTTTATTTTTGTGAAACAGCTGTTTATCTTAGAATTAGTAAGTGAAGACACAGAAAAGAAATCACCTTTCTTATTTTTTCTCTTATTCTCACTTTTATTGATCTAACTAACACAGTAGCCTCTTGGTCGCTAAGTGGCACTGCTGTTGCCTCCACGTGGTGGAAACCTGGGAGAGGAAAGTAACACTCCCAGCCAAAAGAGCAAACATGAGTACTAAAATAACTACTAATACTACAGGGCTTCAAGAGAAAGCCCTACCAAGTAATGATGCAGAAGCACAAATAGACAGAAGACAGATATAGACCCACCAAAAATACCGAAATGCATTGTCATACATGCGACAGGAGATCTGACATTAGGATGTATGTCTCCGTTTGTAATTCAGAAAAGATTAGAGGGTCTAGTGGGATCTTCTAAGTTGGTTTGACGCCTGAGATCCAGGGACATATTAGTGGAAGCAAAGTCCCAAACACTCCCAGAAGTTGCTAGCAACAACAATTTTTGGAAGAATACCATTAGCTGTAACACCACACGACACGCTGAATTCTTCCAGAGGCGTGATCTCCGAGTGGGACATCTTAAATGTATCAGATTAAGAGCTCGCAGAAAAATTGAGAAGCCAAGGAGTAACAGGAGTGAAGAGAATTAATGCCCAAAGGGATGGAAATAGAATTCCATCAAGAACTCTTATAACATTTAATACTCTGAAACCTCCAACAACAGTCAAAGCAGGATATCTGAACTGCCAAGGAAGTCAATTTTACCAAATTTAAGTCAAATTTACCAATGGTACCAAATCCATTGAAACATCTTGAAATGTACAAACTATAAAGGGGAACACCCAGCCTACTCGAAAACGTGCGGAAAATGGAAACAAGAGAAACAAATTCAGAAATACAGAACACAACACAACGTACCAAGAAGCAAGGAGAATAATACAGTTATGGCCTACAAACAAGCCAACATATGCACAAGCAGCAAGCTAATATAAATCAGTAGAGGTTAAAACTGAAATTTCTATGCTGCCAAAAGAATCACTTACTGGATTGAAGGTACAATAACAGGAGAAAACAGTGAATACTCCAATTTCTATTCACATAGAACAGATATCCACAAATCAGCACCACAACAAAGATCGACTTAAACCTACAAACACCAAAGCAACCGAAGGTGGACATAGAAAAAATAAACACATCTGAAGAACCAGTACTAGAAATCTTCACAGAAGAAGATATGGACAGGGACCGGCCTTACTACCCTAAAAAAGATAAGACAAAGTATAAGAATGCTCCATTTCGGAAGCAACCTGAAAGCCCTAGAAAAACCAAATAATGGATCAGTTCATCCAGTGGAACTGTAGAGGACTATGAGCCAATTATGAAAATGTCCAGTACCTAATAACGCACCATACACCAATATGCTTTTGTCTTCAAGAGACATACCTTAAACCAGTGGTGTGCAAACTATGGGTCGTGGGATAAATTAAAGGGATCGTGCCAATTTTTAAATAAAGTTAGTTATTGTGTGCAAAAACACTAAAAAACCTGTTCTTAAAATTACTTTTTCAATACTGTAGGTATAGAGACCTTACTACTCGAACGAAGTCTGAGATACGAATGAACCCTATTGCAACTGTTTTTTAGGGTGGTGTCATGTGTGATGTAGGTGGCTTTCTTACTTATTGTCCTTGTGGGTAATGCGCCTTAATTTGCTCATTAGCACACACAGAAAGCAGCTGACTAGTGAAACTTCTCAGTAGGTATTAATACTTCTCAGTACTACTCAATTGCTGGACTGTAATCTCTTTAGCTCTTAATTCATGCTTCCTACAGCAAAAATTTGCAAATATGCAGTGGCAGTAAATAGCAAGTCTGTTGCACCCAAGCTTTATTCTGCTTTACAATTCAGTGCTTTCATGTCAACTTGGATGTGTTTTTAATTTTTCTGCTACTTTTTATATTATTGTTTTTAAGAAGAAAAAAAAATATATTTTACCATGGACAATTGGGTAATCAGAACAAAACAGTCGAAGAGTGACGACAGTAATGTTGCTACAGATACTTCAGAAGCTGAAAGGGTAAGAAATGTATTATGTGAAAATTTGGACACTTAATTTTATTTCAAGTGTAGTGCAAACACCGATTTCTGGGAGAGAGCCATCATATTCCAATCAAAAAGAATGAAAAAGTCAAGAATTCATCAAGTACAGCTTTATTTAGTGCTGTTGATGATCAGCAATGTCCTTTATGCATAATATGTTACAAAAAACTGGCTAATGAAAGTATGAAACCTGTTAAATTAAAAAGACACTTACATACGAAACATCCAGAGATAATGAAAAATACTGTATCCTTTTCAAAAGACACGCCGACGCCATACAAGGTCTGAAATCTTTCATGAAGAAATGTGGCAGTTCCTTGTAAAGCTTTAAGAGCATCATTGGAAGTTTTATATTAAATACGAAAAAAATTGAAATCGCACTGTTGCTGAATTTATTGTTCTCCCTGCTACTATAAAAATTAGCATTAGTAGAGGCATATGATGCAAGAAAGCAAGCTTATACAGCATCAGCCAAAAAAAAAGCTCAGCTCAGCCTTAAATTTGTTTAGGATGTCAACTTCCACAACAAAGGATGGAAGTCTGTTCCACCAACCAACCAACCACCTGCTGGCTAAAGGCAAGCTTCTGCACATCTAACCTACATCTGTCTTTCCTCAGTTTGAATTTATGCCCCCTCAAATGATTATTCTGAGTAAGAGAGAAGAATTCCATCAGCATTGAGCATTCTCAAACCATTTGAGGCTTTATGCACCTCAATCAGATCACCTTGCAGGTGCCTAGTCTCCAGACACTGTAATTTGCAAATTGTAAGCCTTTCTTCATAAGAGCAACCCTTTGTTCCACTCACTAATCTAGTTGCCCTTCTGTGTACTCGTTCCAACAGCTCTACATCCTTCTTAAAATGAGGCCTCCAGACCTGTATACAGAACTCAAGGTGTGGCCTGGCCATTGCCTTATATAAGGGGATAATTACCTCCTTATCCCTGCTAGAAAAATTCCTGTATATCATTGACAAGACACTATGAGCTACTCTTGCAGACTGTCTGCACTGTTCAGAGAACTTCATATCTGCCTGCACAATTACCCCCAGGTCCTTTTTTGTTCTCTACCACTGTCAGTGTAGTACCACAGAGTTGATACGTCACTCTGGGGTTGCTACTTCCCATATATAGTACTTTGCATTTGTAAATGTTAAACTTCATTTGCCACCTCTCAGCCCATCTGCTCAACTTTTTTAGATCCTGTTGCAGCAGCGTACTGTCATTAGTGTCCTTAACAACCCTGCCAATCTTCGTATTGTCTGCAAACTTAGACATCAAGCTTGATATACCATCATCAGTATCATTTATAAATAGAGAAAACAACAATGGACCATACTGAACCCTGAGGGACTCCACTAATAACATTAGTCCATGATGAGCAGTGTCCATTGATTACCACTCTGTCTTCTCCCACTCAACCATCCCTTTATCCATAGCAGCAGCAATTTGCCTCCAATGCCACACTGCTCCAATTTGTGCAGCAGTCTTCCATGTGCAACAGTATCAAAAGCCTTTCTAAGATTTAAATATATGATATCAAAGTTATTCCCTGCATCCAGTTCCTTTGTGACCACATCATAGTATCCAATCAAATTGGTCAGGCAAGACTTTCTCTTAACAAAACCATGCTGTGTCTGAGCTATAACTGAAGTCTTGTCTAGATGATCCTGCAGGGCTTCTTTAACCAGTGCCTCCATTAATTTTCCTGGAACAGAAGTTAAACTAACAGGTCTATAATTACTTGTGTTGCCCTTTGATCCTCCTTTGTGAATTGGGGTCACATTTGCACATCTCCAGTCCATGGGTGCCTCCCCTGACTCTAAAGAAGCCCTCATAATTATGGCTAAGGGTTTGCTTACTTCCTTTGCTGCCTCCTTTAATATAATTGGATAGATCCAGTCCACCCCGGGTGCCTTTTCTATATTTATCTTCAACAATTTCTCCTCCACTTTCCTCTCAGTTATTACAAAATCATCCAGCTCACTGCCAGAGTTTAACTCGCCTCTGGCATTCCTGATGATTTCAGTTATGCATGAAAAAATGATTTCAGTTATGCATGGAAAAAGTACAGCAACGATTTAAATACCATTTCTCTATCCAGAGACAGTCTCGCAGTTATCACGAACAACCTAAAATTCAGTTTATTAAATCGATTGAGAGAAAGTCCAATTTTTGCAATACAGTTAGATGAATCCACAGATATTTCAAACCTTGCTCAACTTATTGTATATGTCAGATACTGCTACGAGGGAGATATTTTAGAGAATTTTCTATTCTGCAAAGCTTTGGAAGGAAGAATGACGAGCAGGAAGATTTTTTGGTGTTATAAATATTTTCTTTCAAACAAATAATCTAATGTGGAACAACTGCTTTGCGATTTGTATTGATGGTGCGGCTGCATTAACGGGATAAAATAAAGGTTTAAAAGGCAAAGTAACGGAAATTGCTCCAAATATAGTTTTGAATCATTGCATTAGTAGCAAAGGAAATGCAAACTGATTTGCATGAAGTTTCGAAAGATGCGATAAGTGTGATCAACTTTATTTAAAAAGTAGAAGCTTAAATAGCAGACTTTTCACACTGCTTTGTAATGACATAGGATGAAATGCTTCTTTTGTATACAAAAGAGGTGGTTGTTCAGTGTAGTTTGTCTTTTTGACCTCAAACATGGTTTTATTGTTTTTATTGGATAAAAATCAGAACCTTGGCTCAATTGTTTACAAATCAAAAATGGCTTGGAAAACTTAGTTCCCTTTCTGATATATTTGAAAAACTTAATGATTTAAATTTAAGTCTTCAAGGACAGTGAACAAATATATTAGTATTCAGTGACAACATAGAAACTTTTAAAGGGAAGTTTAATCTTTGGAAAACTGAATTTGAGTGTAATAATACTGAAATGTTCCCATGCTTTTCTGATTTTGTTATGATAGTGACATTTTACAATTTAGGGATATCATTGCCACCCACCTAACAATGCTAATTAAGAATTTTTCCAAATGATTTAATATATCTCCAAAAAAAATGTATTGGATTCGTGATCCCCTTGTTTTTGATATTTCTTAATGTCCTGAAATAACCATTCAGCAAAAGGAAGATCTTATCGACTTGTCATGTGATGAAACATTATGTGCTCTTTTCAAGACTACTTTGGAAAAATTTTGGCTTTCTCCTTGAGACGGGTATCCAGAATTATCGAAAATGGCAATACAAACTTTTGCTACCTTTTGGGTCTACATATTGATGTGTGGTTGGTTTCTCAAAATTAACAGCTGTAAAAACAAAAAAAAGTGTTCTGGACTTGATCCAGAAGATGACATGAAATTAGTAACTTCAGACCTTACACCAAATATGGACCAAATATTACCGGTTATCCAGGCTCGTCCTTCTCATTAATGGTTTTGTTTTGTAATTGTTCACCGGTGTTCGAGCCCGTCACCACCAAATACGGAGGATGCGGAAAAGGTCAGGGAATGACCACCACATATTCCCGGAGCAATATGGCCTTAGTTGCTAATGCTCCTAAAAATCAAAATAACAAAATTGTAATTGTTTTGTTTTGTAATCTTAATTGAAGAATAAGAATTTGATTTGTTGTTTTTGCAGTATTCAATTAAAATGCTAAACAATTATTTTAATGTTTATAAAATGGAAACAATTTTTTTATTCCTTTCTCAGTACTTGAATAAAATTTTCTGCTACATAATTTATAAAATGCCATTTTTCTTCTCTAAAAATCTGGTCATCCTACCTTGGGGTTTACATTGAGGGGTTGCGTCAATTTTGTGTTTAATAAAGGAGATTGCGAGCAAAATAATTTGCACACCACTGCCTTAGACAACGAGATGCCCTTTCAGTAAAAAATTATACAATGTATAGGAAAGACAGAATAAGAGAAAGGCCAACACATGGAGGAGTAGGCATCTTGGTCCATAACCATATCACAACCAAACACATTCCTTTAAACAGCAACCTAGAAGCAATAGCTGTAAAAATGACACTAAGATTTAAGGTAACCATCTGTTCAGTGTACCTTCCACCAGGACCAGTTATACAATTTGAAGAATTAGACCAACTAATCTCCCAACTCCCGTCACCTTTCTATATAATGGGAGACCTGAATGGGCATAGCTATCTGTGGGGAAACATTGACACAACAGATGAGGATGAATAATAGAAAGAATAATAGATCATCATGACCTTTCTCTATTCAGTAATGGTAAACATACATACTTTCACTTTCCTAGTCATACAACCTCAGCAGTAGATCTAACTATATGAACACCTTCACTACTACCAGAATTAAAGTGGCAAGTAATAGAAAACCCATACAGCGGTGACCACTACCCAGTATGTTGGGAGTCATAGTGGAACAAATAAATACATGGGATTTGTTAGGGTAACTAAGAGTAGAAACAGGTTCAGGTATACTTGCATGTACACCAATGCCAGGAGTATAGTTAATAAATTTGATGAGTTGAAGTGCTAGTCAAGACATCAAAGGCAGATATTGTTGGGATATCAGAGATGTGGTATCATACAGATATAAGCAGTGTAGAATTGGAATTTGGGGAATACAGTGTGTACAGAAGTGATAGACAGGACAGGAAGGGAGGAGGGGTTATGCTGTTAGTTAAGAAACACAATCTAATGAAGTGCATCCAATTGATATTGGTGTTCAATGCAATGTTGAGTCTGTTTGGTGTGACATAAGTACTGGGAAAGGAAAAATGAGAGTAGGTGTGTGTTATAGGCCTAATGAATCTGATGAGTATAATGAGCAATTGTGCAGAGAAATAAAGTGGGCCAGTAAATCAGAATGTCTTATCAGAGATTTTAACTTTCCAGATATTGACTGGAACTTGTGGATTGGTCACTCGCACACTAGCAAGACTTTTTTGGATTTATTGGGTGACTGTTTTCTACAGCAGCACGTTCGAGAGGCAACCAGGTGGAGTAATCCTCTTGATCTGATTATCAGCAGTGATTATTCATTCATTAAGAATTTGCAAATAAAGGAACCATTGGATGACAGTGATCACAATGTACTGATATGGGAATTAAAGATGTAACTACCATCAAGGCTAAAGGGAAGGGCTTTTGCTTTTGTAAAGGTGACTACAGGGGTCTCAAACAGTTTTTAAATTCTGTACAGGGGGATCAACTGATGTTGTTACCAATGTCTAAATGGGAAGCCTTTAGGGACTTAATCTTGGAGGCTACTAGACTTTTCATTCCAGCTAAGAAATACTGTTCGAGGTTTAGGCCTAAATGGATGTCAAAAGAATTAATGAGGCTCGTGGCAGAGAAGAAAAATGTATGTGATGCATATAAATTATCAGATAACACAGAAGCCTATGGCAGATATAAGCTTGTCTATAATCAAGTCACAAAGGAGGTTAGGCAGGTGAAAGCAGATTACAAGAAATCTTTGGCAAAGGATGCAAAAAAAAAACAGCAAAGAGTTCTTTATTTGTGTAAACTCTAGAAGGAAAGGGATGAATCAGATTGGACCACTTAACATAGATGGGTTGACTATTGATGATCATGCTTAGGTAGCTGATAAACCGAAATGAGTATTTTGCATCTGCATTCACACATGAGGAGTTATTCAGTGAGGGAAATTCCAGAAATTTATCAAACTCTAACAGGGAACTAAGTGATTTTGTAATAACTGAAAGCAAACTGGAGGAGAAATTGTTGAAGTTAAAAGTAAGGAAGGCACCTGGGGTGGATGGGATCTATCCAGTTATATTAAAGAAGCAGCATAGGAAGTAATCAATATATGAAATTGATTACTTCCATTTTCATATTGCCAGAAATATGAAAGCTTCCTTGTACTCTGGAGTCCCCGTGGTCATCAATTCACAAAGTAGATACAGAAGGTGACCCAAGTAACTATTGACCTGTTAGTTTAATTTGTGTTCTGGGGAAAATAATAGTCGCTAGTTAAAGAAGCATTGCAGGATCATCTAGAGAAGGCTGCAGTAATAGTTAAGACACAGCATGGGTTTGTTAAAAGTGTGGTCTTGTCTGACCAATTTGATTGGATATTATGATGTGGTCACAAAGGAACTGAATGCCAAAAAAAATTTTGATATCATATACAGGCATACCTCGGTTAACGTTACCTCTGATAACGAAGCTTCGATATAACGAAGTCCGCAATTTCAAGCCCCATTTAACATAAAATATTCCAGTTTAATCACCTGAAATCTAAACAAACTGAAGAAATTACGGAAACCTTTGGGGCTTCTCGTGGTTGGTTTGAGAAATTTAAAAAAAGGGCCAGGATTCATAGTGTAAAATTAACAGGAGAAGCTGCAAATAAGTTTCCAGAAAAACTAAAGGAAATAATCGAACGTGAAAATTTTCCACCAAATTTGGTGTTTAATGTTGACGAAAGCGGTTTGTTCTGGAAACGGCTACCAACAAAAAGCTTCATTTCTATTGAAGAAAAATCAGCTGCTTTGTTCAAAGCAGCCAAAGACCGTTTAACGTTACTCTTTGGATAAAATGCCTCTGGCGATTATAAATTAAAATTGTGATTAGTTTACCATTCAGAAAATCCGAGGGCGTTAAAAGGTAACATAAAAATGAATTTACCTGTAATATGGAAAGCAAATAGAAAAGCGTGGGTTACCAAGGAGTTATTTACTGATTGGTTTGTTAACCACTTTTGTCAAAAAAACAACTTTGAAGAAAAAGCTCTTTTGTTGTTAGACAATGCTCCGGGACATCCTACTGATCTTAACACGTTGGACACATGCATTCCTGTCAAACTTGTGTTTCTTCCAGCAAACACAACTTCCCTGATTCAACCATTGGATCAGGAGTAATAGCATCATTTAAAGCTTATTATCTGCGTCGAACATTAAGCAATTTAACTGAACTAGAGGATAAAGAGGAAATGACAGTTAAAACTTTTTGGAAAAACTACACCATTAAAAACGCAATTGAAAACATTGATAGTTCTTGGAAAGAAGTCACTAAGAAATGCTTAAATGGAGTTTGGCGCAAAATTCTAGTTTGTACTAGAAGAAGAAAATAACATCCAAGAAATTAGAAATGAAGTTATCCAGATGGCTCAATCAATAGGTTTCGAAAATGTCGATGAAGAGGATGTTAGAAATTTATTGAATGCAGAAGATGATGGTTTTTCAGTGGAAGATTTAGAAAACCTTGTTAGCAATGAAGACGAAGTTAAAGAAGTTCCTGCCGAAAAAGTGTTAACAACCAAAGATTTAAAAAGGTGCTTAAATGACATTGAAAACGTTTTAAATTTTTTTTAGTGAAAATGATCCTGATTTACGAAGAAGTTTTATTGTTAAGCGATCAGTGTTAAATGCAATAACTCCGTATAGGCAATTGTTAAATGAAAGAGAAAAAAAGCATAAGCAATCAACTTTAGACTCATATTTTAAAATGTGATTTCACTTTGTATGTAAGTTGACTGTTTATTTAATAAAACTTTTCTTTGTTCGAAAAAAAAAGCTTTTCATTTTCTTTAGGTAGGAACGTATCCCTATTCTGGCCATAGTATTTTTACCTCTGAAAACGAAGTTTCGCTTAACGAAGTAATTTCGTGGAACGCATCCTATTCGTTATTCGAGGTATGCCTGTACTTGGATTTCGGGAAAGCTTTTGATATTGTTCAACATGGAAGATTGCTGTGCAAATTGGAGAGGTTTGGCATTAAGGGTAAGGTACTACAATGGATAAAGGGATGGTTGAGTGGGAGACGACAGAGTTGTAATCAATGGACACTGCTCTTCGTGGACAAATGTTATTAATGGAGTTCCACAGGGTTTGGTGCTCGGCCTATTGTTGTTTTGTGTATTCATCAATGATATTGATGAAGGTTATATCAGGATTAATGTCCAAGTTGGCAGGGTTGTTAATGACAGTAAAGACAGTATGCTACTCCAACTGGATCTGATAAGTTGGGCAAATGGGTTGAGAAGTGGCAACTGAAGTTTAACATTGATAAATGCAAGGTAATACATATGAGTAGCAATAACCCAAGAGAAACGTACCAACTGTGTGGTACTACACTCATGGAAGTGGAAAGTGAAAAAGACCTGGGGGTAATTGTGCAGTCAAATATGAAGTTTGCTGAGCAGTGCAGACGTGCTGCCTGGGCAGGTCATGGAGTCTTGTCAATTACAATAAACCCCCGCGAATAGCGGGGGTTATGTTTCTGAGAAATGCCGCGAATACTGAGTTATGGCTCCCATAGTAATAAAGGGGTTCCGTTCCAAAGTATGAAATATATAAGAAAAACTAGTCTAAAATTTTGTCTATGTATGTATTATATATACCCTCATAATATGACTATGTGCATAGACAGTACATAGTGAAATGCAAGCATTTGGCATCGAAATGAAAATAAGAAACAATTTAATATTAAATGTAATATTTATTAGAAATTTCAAACAAATCTTTCAAACCAGCACCTTTGCTAACTAAAAAACTTATCCCGCCAGTGCTATCACCAGTTTCGCTTAAGTGTTGATAAAGGTGTTCTGCCTTTTCACGAATGATGAGTGAACTTAACGGAATTTTATTTTGAGTTCGGTCTTCTATCCACAGATTTAAAGCCTTTTCATTTTTTCTAATTTAACATCACGAGTTATAGAGCAAATTTTTGAAGCAATTAGCGTGTTTTCATGGAGATTACGGCGGATTTTTTCTTCCGATTTTTTGATTGATCGTACCGCTGACTCATTGATTTTATAATGTTTTGCCACTGAGGAGATACTTTCACCATTAGAAATTTTGTCTAATAACTCAATTTTATTTGCTAATTTCTTCACCTTCTATCACCAGTTTCGCTTAAGTGTTGATAAAGGTGTTCTGCCTTTTCACGAATGATGAGTGAACTTAACGGAATTTTATTTTGAGTTCGGTCTTCTATCCACAGATTTAAAGCCTTTTCATTTTTTCTAATTTAACATCACGAGTTATAGAGCAAATTTTTGAAGCAATTAGCGTGTTTTCATGGAGATTACGGCGGATTTTTTCTTCCGATTTTTTGATTGATCGTACCGCTGACTCATTGATTTTATAATGTTTTGCCACTGAGGAGATACTTTCACCATTAGAAATTTTGTCTAATAACTCAATTTTATTCGCTAATTTCTTCACCTTCTTTGATCTTTTCACATTTCCCTTGTTATTCATAGCCATATTTTTGTACGGGTTAGAAAGAACTTGTCCACAATAAAGTCACTTTCTTCCATTAACACGCTCGAAAAAGTCTGTTTTACACTGCAAAACGGTAGATTTATCACTTTTGTAAGCATATCAATTTATAAATTGATAAATTTATTCAATTTATAAGCATATTAATTAAAAGCAAACGACGAAACCTTCCATGATAAGTGCATAACACATACTGAACGAGGATTAGCGAGAAACATCCACGCCCGCGATTTTGTCACCCCTCTTCCCCCACCCACTGAGCGCTGTTTTGACCGGGAAAGATAATTTTAGCCACGCCCATGTTTTTTTATGGCGGAAAATGTTCACGACGCTTTAAAATTCACATTTTTTTAAGGTTTCATTTTATATTAAATCAGTAACCGCGAATAGCGGGGGTTTACTGTATATATAGGAATTTTACTAGCAGGGACAGTGAGGTGATTGTCCCATTGTACAAGGCAATGGTCAGGCCACACCTATAGTACTGCGTACAGGTCTGGAGGCCTCATTTCAGGAAAAATGTTGAGTTTCTAGAACGAGTACAAAGAAGGGAAACTAGATGCATTATCAAAAAAGTTTTAAGTTCTGCAAATTGCTGCGCCTGGAGAGTAGGCACCTGCAATATGATCTGATTGAGGTGTATAAGGCCTTGAATGGGTTGAGTAAGCTGAATGCTGATGGAATTCTTCCTCTTGCTCAGATTAAGAACCTGAGGGGCCATAGATTCAAATTGAGGAAAGACAGTTGTAGAATAGATGTGTGGAAATTTGCCTTCAGCCGGCAGGTGGTTGATTGGTGGAACAGATTTCCATCTTTTGTTGTGGAAGTTGATAGCCTAAATAAATTTAAGGCTGAGCTGGACAGGCATTTGGAACGAATGGAGGGGTGAAATGGGAGGGTTTTTTTTTTTTTTTTTTTTTTTTGGCTGATGCTTCATAAGCTTGCTTTCTTGCATTGTATATCCCCCCCCCCCAATGCTAATCACTACACTGACCTAAAACTCTCCCTGCCATTCCAGCAGACCCCTCCCACCAAGCCAATTGGGAAAAATTTAGAAAATTGGTAATATTTAATCCACAAATCATCCAAGAAAAATCAGTTGTTGAATCTCTGAAGCATGTCATAGATACCTTAATACAAGCAGCCAAACAAACAGTACTCTCAACTTCAACTCATTTTCCATTGGACCCAAAATCCTGGTGGAACAAAGACTGCATGAAAACAAGAAGTCAACAAAACAAAACTTGGCATAAGTTCCGGAGATATCCAGAAGGTCAAATTGTCATGGTGTGTTTGTTTTAATTGCAGTCTCCGGGGTTTAACCTATATGCTACTGTAGCATCATAAAAGGCCAAGGCCGGCAAGTGTATGTATGTAAGTATGTGTCTTGTTATGTTGAGTGCCGGCACCTGGCGACTTCGCAGCCAGGATGCAGGAGACATCTGGTCCCCTGTCCCCTGACTCCCCAACCTTGGCCACAAGGAGTGTGCCGGAGTCCCCTTTCTAGTTGAGACGCTTACTAGGGCTATCAGGCAAGCCTGGGAGCCCCAAGTTGTTTAGGGAAAGGAAGTGGGGATAAAAATTGAGAAGTATGGGGATTGGAAGGAAGAGGAAGTTGGATAGAAGATAAGGGGAAGAGATAGACCTGAAATAGAAGAGGAAAGTTTATAATAGTCTATAGAGAAAAAAATAAATAAATAAAAAAAAAAATAATAATAAAATAAAATAAAATAAAATAAAATAAATAAATAAATAAAAAAAAAAAATAATAAAATAAAATAAAAAAAATAAATAAATAAAATTAAAAAAAAAGAAGTACCTATATACAATGTTTACTATTAGCTAATTGAGTACGATCACCACTCCTGGAGAACTTAATCAGAAAATCCAAAACTATAAATAACACTCCATTACATTAATTAACACCGTTTCAAAAGTATTACTCTTAGGCCACAGCAACCAGACACACTTGTCCAGTCATTATACAGGACTCAACTACTTTGCCTCTTAATAACATCTATGATTATCTGATCCTACACTACCAGATTTCAGCATTAAACTCAGAAGGCAAATGGCAAGGTGCTATCAATCTACAAACATAGATAGCACCTTGTCAGCATTTTACAATTCAATATCATATTTACAATATGCATAGCCAACTTTTCCTCTGTACACAAAATTGCTATCAATATCCTGATAGTCTTTACAAGTCACATCTTGACTGGAACCACTCTGCTCAAGAACCACTAACACAACCAACAGACAACCTCTGTTAAATCTACTAAATCCAATTTTATATTTATAACAAATAATCTACAAAATAAAACATCATTACCATTGTGGAACTAACATATTTACTTAAGAAAAGAAAACTAAGGACTTATTTACAGAAAACATATTTAATGGACAAAGTATAATAGTTCTTGTCCTAGAACACAAACTCTGGATTACTTGGCATTACTCTGTACAGATCAACTCCAATTAGTCTCTTCCTACATGCAAACAATTTATCTGCAAAATTAGAAAAGGCTAAGAAATTTCTTTATCATTGACAAAACATGTAGGTCATCTTCATTGTACACTTCTGTAAGAAGCTGTAAATTATTTAAGTCTATATAGAGATAACAGTCAAATATTAAATCCTCCATGGTCTCAGGAGCACCACTTACATAATGGAGAGGCAGCCAACCCCAGAGGGAACAATTTGGAGTTCAAGTTGCCAAGAAAAGATACATTCAGAACTGTGTAAAACCAAGCCGAATGTTGCTTGGTAAAATCTGATATGTTAGGAAAGTAACTAAAAGTAACTCTATCAACTTCTGCATTGGACCAAGTTAATTGCCAACTATCAACAAACTCTCTTCTAATTCTACAATTATCATCCTTGTCTAAATTAATTGAATAATTGATTTCCTACGATAATATTGTAAGTAGTGGTACATAACTTCATATTGGATAGGAAGTTTTCCACTCAATACTTGGAGTGCCATTGTCAACACTGTTCTGCAATTTCTTGTGATTGCGAGAAGAAAGAGAAACGTGCTCGAGTCAAATACTTCAAGGCTAAACAGTTATTAACATGATAACCCCATGCACCTGCAGCATGACAAATTATTAGTATAAAAATACACTCTTAGTATAACTTTAAAGTTGCAGGTTTAATTCACCAGCCATTTTTAGTTATTTTAATGATTTTACCAGTTAAGACTTTTTTATTTTATTCAGCACATTTTTTTACGTGGGCTACAAAACTAAATTTATCGTCCATCGTCATTCCAAGATATTTATATGTTCTTACAATTTTAATGGATTGATTATTAATTTTTACATTGCGGGGTCTATTCACATTCAAATAACATTTCAAAAGCATTTGTTTAGTTTTGTCAGTAGAAAGCTGCAGTTTGTGCACGCTACACCAACCATCAAGGTCTCCCAATATTTCGTTTGCACATTATTCAGAATTTTGTTGCGCTGCACTCCGAGCCACCCATCAAGAACCATATTCCAGTAGACCGGTCCTAAGACTGATCCCCAAGTAACCAAACAGACACCAAAATACACCACAAGACTACGACCATGGAAATAATCAGAAACTAGACAAAGGGGAGCAGACACCTTGGCCTCCCGGAACCTTGCCAGGATGATTTGCCACAATAAGGTGTCTGTGTGCCAGAAGTCCACAGAAGCAGAGGACATACTTGGAATCCACATTTGAGACTGAATCCATTACAAACTTTATTGCTTCAACAGTTGAAAAGCCTTTTGTAAAGCCAAATTGAGTGTTTACTTGTAAATTTTTAGCCTTATAATATTTCATGAATCTAGTTACAGTAACCTTTTCTAAAACCTTGCCTAGCACTGGTAGTAAAGCAATAGGATGATAGGTGGAAGGAACATTGAGGGGATTTGTTAGGATTTTTAACCAGAATTTTAAGATTGGCTTGCTTCCAGAGAGCTGTAAAAAGCCCATCAGCCAAACAGGAATTAAGAATATTAACAATTAGTTGTCGTTTGATTGACCAGATTATTTTTAATACTGCAACTTCAAGTAAATCTAAACCTGGACATTTGTTATCCCTCAAAGAATCAATAGCTATGCCAATTTCAAGATTAGTAAATGAGTCCACACCAGTTAATCCAGAATACTTCAAGTGCTCCATCCTTAAATTTGTTTGTTCTGTGCTCTTTGGTACACAAATGTCTTGGCAAATAATGCCATCCAATATCGCATTCATCGACTCTGTCCAAGAAAAAGTCTCTTGCCCATCAGCCAAGATAGAAGAAACGGAGATATCCTACAGTCGATATCTCCGTAATGGAGATATCCATATTACAATGGAAATATAAACAAGCATGTGCACTAGCTAGGTATACCTGGAAACAAACTAGAAAAAATTCCTCGATCCAGTTTACTTCCTCAGTAAATAGAACAACAAACACACACAGATAATATGGAATAAAATAGGAAATATAAAAATCAACTATCCCTTGTAATTACACTGGAATGGAGAAAGCATTACCAAATCATCAGGCACCTCCGTAGCCAGGTGGGCAGGAGCAACAGCTTCTTGATTAGACCGGGGTTCGAGCCCGTCACCACCAAATACGGAGGATGCGGAAAGGTCAGGGAATGACCACCGCATATCCCCGGAACAATATGGCCTTAGTTGCTAATGCTCCTAAAAACCAAATAACAAACCAACAAACAAACAAACCAAATCATCAGAGATAGCTATTATATTAGGAGAAACTTTTGCTTAAGTATCGTCAAAACAATCTTACACTACAGAATTTTTGACCTATAAGGAGAAAACTGAAAAAAAAAAAAAAGAAAAAAAAAAACAGAATTCATTTTTATATCAAAAGGATTGAACCCTATAACTAACCAATTACATTACATGAATTATGTGAAACAGTATTGCAAACAAAACCAAGTGCAGTTGGACCAGACAATATACACTATGATATGCTTAAATATCTAAAGCAAAAAGAGGTAGAAAATTTATTTCCAACTGTACAACCACGTTTTTCAAGGAACCAATATCCTGAAGCATGACATCATGCAATAGTATTAGCTTTGCAAAAAAACCAATAAAAATCAGAAGAACCCAAGCAACTATTGACCGATAGCCCTCACTAGTTGCTTAAGCAAAGTTCTAGAGAAGATAGTTAACAAAAGATTACTCTGGTATTTAGAGACAACCAACCGGTTCAACAGTATGCAGCATGGGTTTAGACATAATCAATCCCCATTAGATCTTGTACGAATAGAAGCAGATATAAGAGATGCATTTATAACCTCAAAACATATGGTTGCTGTATTTCTTTTTTTGATATAGAAAAGGCCTATGACACTGCATGGAGACAGACACTATACACTACAAGACATCCACAATACAGGACTCGGAGGACATTTACCACTATTCATTCAAAATTTCATGAAAAATGGAACATTTCAAGTTAGAGTACAGAACACCATGTGAAAATCATATAAACAAGAGGAAGGAATTCCCCAAGGGTCTGTCCTGATCATCACACTATTTGCCACAAAAATAAATAGCATCACAAAACAACTGCCACCCACAGTGTCATATGACTGTTGATGACTTCAGTATTTCGTATCAAGCACAGAATATGAGAACAATAGAAAGCCAACTACAATGCACAATTAACAATATCAGTCATTGGGCCCAGAAAAACAGCATTAGCAAATATTCTTGCACCCTTCTATTCAAGTGTATCCCATCCCTGTAAAAAGAGCCTCTCCTGTTAAAAAGCACAGATCACTCTGAAAAAATTCTACCACATGAGCCTCAAACATTCTCTCTAGGGCTGAATTAATTGACAAGGCTCTCTACATGTACTCCCTCCTCTGGGCAGAATTGCAGACACTTTCAAATTCATTCCTAAATTGCGACTTTTCACCAACATTTCCCTGTACTTATTCCGCGGATAGGCTACGGCCTCGGTAGCGGATTCGGCGAATGGAGGTTAAAATGTATAAAAATGTACTTATTAAGAATTTTCTTTGAAGAATTTTAAGGAGTATAGTGTTAGTGAAAAGAAGATACAAGAAGGAATTGAAGTTTTAACAATGAATAGGAATAAAGCTTCTCAAATGAATAACTGGGTGATCCAGGCTGCACCCAGTTTGTGGAATATTATTTGTGATAAATTGAGGTTATTTATTAGACGGGCGGCGTGTAAATTTAAAGAAATTTATACTGTGACACAGTGTTATAAATGTTTGTTATATGGTCATGTCGCTAAGTATTGTAAAAGGGAGATAGTATGTGGTCATTGTGCTGGTATTGATCATTCTTATAAGAATTGTCCCAATCGATGTAAAGAGCCTGTGTGTAGCAATTGTAGTAAGAAAGATGTAGATGCTGCTCATGCTGCTATTGATAAGAAATGTGTAGAGTATCAAAGGGCTTTGGAGTTATACAAAAAAAAGATAAATTATGAGTAGACAGATAAAAATTCTCCAAATTAATGCCCAAAGAGCTAAGGCTGTAGCTTCTGAAGTAAATAGGTATATGGAACAGGAAGATGTGGCTGTGGCACTTTTGCAGGAGCCGTATTCTGTACAGAGTCAAATTAGAAGTTATCCATTAAGCTATAGAGTTGTAAGTGAAGGTAAATGTCCTATGACTGCAATTATTGTTAGAAATAAAGATATTGTAATTACAAAAATTCATTCCTTGTGTAGTGAACAATATTTATGTGCTGAAGTTATTGGTGAATTTGGTAGATGTAACATTGTATTGTCAGCCGTCTTTCAAAATTGAACCACGTATACAATATTTGGATAAATTGTGCGGAGTTATTGGCTCTTGTGAGGTGGTGGCCATAGATTCAAATGCTAACTCTTCACTCTGGGGAAGTGATGGATCTGATGATAGAGGTATAATTCTTGAAGATTTTCTTGCTTCTTCAGGAATGGTGGTGGCTAATGTTTTGGAGCATCCTCCAACTTATTCTTCACTACATGGGCAGTCATATATTGATTTAACAATTGCAACCCAGGCTATATTTAGGAAAATAAGAGATTGGTGAGTAATTGAGAAATGTACCTCAAGTGACCACAGTGGTATCTCCTTTATTATAACAAATGATAATAGTAGAGTTTTTAATGATATGGGAAGATTTAGAGTAAATGAAGCGGCATGGCCAAGTTTTGACATCTATTTATGTTAAGTGTACAACAAATAGAATGGAAAAATTTAACAGTTCAACAATATGTAGAACAGTTATCACAAATAATAATAAAGTCATGCTGTAATAGCATTAAAAAGAAGAAATGTGTAGATATGCCGGTATTTTGGTGGAATAGTGATTTTACAAAATTACAAAAAGAAATGTTTAAGTGGAGACTATTACTTCAAAGATCAAGAAGAAATAGGGACAATGAACTGAGTGATATATATATATATATAAGGAATTGTATAAAGAATCTAGAAGTGACTTTGTTCGTGCTGTTAACAAAACTAAAGTTTTAAAATGGCGAGAATATGTGAAGGAGCAGGGATCTCGAGATCCATGGAATTCAATTTTTAAAATTATTAATGGTAAGAGAAATTTTTCAGATATAATGAGTACTATTGGTAATCAGTCAAGTCATACAACTACATGGAAGGATTCTGTTGACAGGATACTGGGTGACCTCTTTCCACAGGATTCGGGACAGTTGAGTCCAGATCAGAGGCAAATTATGGATGATAATGATGGGTATAGATCTTTGGAGATTGAAGAAAAATTTACGTTAAATGAAGTAAATGAAGCAGTGGACCGAGCAAAAGTAGGTAAATCGCTGGGCCTTGATTTAATAGAAGTAAGTGTGATGAAGAGAACATTTAGATTAAAACCAGAATTATATGTGAAAATGTATAATAAATGTTTGGAAGCTGGTACTTTCCCATCATGTTGGAAGAGGCCACGAATAAAGCTTTTAATAAAAGAATGGAAAATCAGTACCTTTTTAATAAAAGGTACTGATCGCTTAATGAATGAGACTGGTTCATATCGTCCCCATTGTTCTCTTGCCGGTAATGGCTAAAATTTATGAAAGGTTAATTGTTAACCAAATAATGATAAGATATGCAGCTGTCATCAAATAGCCAATTTGGATGTAAGAAAGTTTGTTCAACAGAAGATGCAGTTTGTAAGTTAGTCCAAACTGTGGAGGGTAGTGGTGAGTGGTATGTACTAGGTATATTTATAGATTTTAAAGGTGCCTTCGACCGACTTTGGTGGGAGGGCATTATGGCTAGAATAAGGATTACTAAGTGTTCTTTGATGTTATATAATGTATATAGAAGTTATTTTATGGACAGAAAGATAATAGTTAATACTGAATATACAGAAGTGGAAAAAGATGTACAGAGAGGCTGTCTACAGGGCTTGGTAGTTGGCCCTTTTGCTTGGAGTATTGTATTAGATGAATTCTTAAATATGAGTATGCCTGATGTAGTAAAAATTGCATATGCCGATGATTTGGTCTTGATAGTACAGGGAAATGCCAGATCCATTATCGAAAATAAGGCAGAGATAGCTCTAAAAGAGTTAGAGAAATGGACAGTCAAATATAAATTAGAAATTTCTAGAGAAAAAACGACTTTGGTGGGAGGGCATTATGGCTAGAATAAGGATTACTAAGTGTTCTTTGAAAAGATGGAATTCAAAAGTACATCACCAAGAGTGTCAAGACTAATACTAAAGATTTCTAAGAGATACAAGCTAAAGATTATAATGATTTATGCACCAACATCGAGCCATGATGATGAAGAGGTTGAAGAAATGTACACTGAAATTGAGAGTCTTCTAGATGAGCAGAAAACCCACTACACTATTATTATGGGAGACTTCAATGCTAAGGTTGGAAAAAGACAAAACAGCACAGAAAGGGGAACTATAGGAAATTTTGGAATTGGTGAAAGAAATGAAAGAGGCGAAAGACTTGTGGAATTTGCAGAATCTCAAGGACTGTCAGTAATGAACACTTTTTTCAAGAAAAGGGTGAACAGAAAGTGGACATGGAAGAGTCCAAATGGATTAACTACTAATGAAATCGACTTCATCCTCACTAATAGAAGATATATTGTGAATGATGTCACCGTCCTAAATAAGGTAAATGTTGGAAGTGATCACAGAATGGTAAGATGTACACTTGATATAGATGTAGGAAAGGAAAGGAAAAAACTGACTCGAGTAAATAATACAAAGGTCTTTGAGATAACAGAAGAGGAGAAAAAGCAGTATGTACTGGAACTTAAGAACAAGTATGAGCTTCTGCAGACTGCTGAGGACCAAGATATCGACGAGGAATATTACAACTTTTTGAAAGTGATAAAGCCCAAGAAACCTATAGGGAAAAAGAAATCCAAAGAAGAAAAAATTAGTCAAGAAACACTTGTCATGATGAACCGAAGACGACAAATGAAAAGCAAGAAAAACACTGACAGGGAGAAAATTGAGTATACTGAGTTATGCAAAGCCATTAGAAAGAGACTCAGAGAGGACATAAGAAGATTTAACACAAGAAAAGTAGAACAAGCATTAAGGGAAAACAAAGGATTTAAATCAGCAGCCATGAGCAGTAATACAGAAAGACAAATGATACTGAAACTGAAGAATAGCGATGGTGTACTTATAAACAGCAGAGAAGGCATAATTCAAATAGCAGAAGACTACTATAGAGAATTATACAAGGAGCAGGGGAATGATGCCAGCAGTGGGGAAGATGGATTGCAAAGTAGCAACACATACGACATACCCAATATTCTTCCTGATGAGGTAGAACATGCATTGAAGAAAATGAAGAATCAGAAAGCCCCGGGGGAAGATGAGTTACTGTAGAGTTGTTAAAATTGGGAGGAAGAGACATAACACAAAAACTGGCAAGGCTCTTCACAAAGTGCATTAGAAAAGGTGTGACGCCTAAGCAGTGGAATAATGCAATCATAGTTTTGCTGCATAAGAAAGGAGATAAATCAGAAATTGGAAATTATAGACCAATTAGCTTGTTATCCCACATCTACAAGTTGTTCACAAGGGTCATTACTAACAGATTAGAAAGAATACTGGATGAGAATCAACCGAAAGAGCAAGCTGGCTTTAGGACAGGATTCGCAACTATGGATCACCTTCATGTAATATCACAGCTAATGGAGAAAGCAAATGAATATAAAACACCATTATGCCTGGCATTTGTGGATTATGAAAAGGCATTTGACTCCATACAGCATAAGGCAATGTTTCGGGCACTGGAAAGACAAGGCATTGATACCCCATATATTATGATTTTGAAGAAAATATACGAGAGTGCTACCTCCTTTATTAGACTAGACAAAGACAGTAGGAAATTTAAAATTGAGAAAGGAGTTCGACAAGGAGACACAATATCTCCTAAGCTGTTTACTGCTGCCCTTGAGGAAGCTTTCAGAAGATTAGACTGGTCGCAGAAAGGAGTCAATGTGAACGGAGAGTACCTAAACCATTTGCGATTTGCAGATGACATTGTGGTCATAAGCCATGATCCCAAAGAATTAGAGGAAAATCTTAATCAGTTATGCACAGCTAGTAAGGATTTTGGACTAAAGATGAATATGGCTAAAACAAAAGTAATGATGAACAAGTATGCCACAGAAAGAGACATAATGATTGAAGGAGCAGTAATTGAAAAGGTGGAGTCATATACTTATCTGGGACAAGTTATTAGCTGTAATAATGATAAATGGCTGGAAGTCAAGAGAAGAATAAATTTTGGATGGATAGCATTCAGGAAATATAGTCACATACTGAAGAGCAATATCCCAGTTTGTCTGAAACGTAAAATAATGGACCAATGTATACTCCCCACCATGACTTATGGAAGTGAAACTTGGGCACTCACCAAAAGAATGGAAGAGAAGCTGAGAACCACACAGCGAAGAATGGAACGAATCATATTGGGAATAAGACTGTTAGATAAGAAGAGAAACACATGGATTAGGCAACAAACTCAAGTAAAGGACATTCTTATCAAAACTAAAGAACTAAAATGGTCTTGGGCAGGACACATAGCTCGAAGACATGATGACAGATGGACTAAGAAAATAACAGAATGGTATCCAAGAGGAGCTAGAAGAAAACCTGGAAGACAAAGGCGGAGATGGATAGATGAAATTCATGAGTTTGTGGGTAGTAAATGGATGTCCAGTGCTCAAAACAGAAGCAACTGGAAAGTTGCTGGAGAGGCCTTCATCCTGCAGTGGATTGAAAATGGCTGATGATGATGATGATGATGAGAGAAAAAACAGTTAAGATGTTATTGAAAGGAAAGTTAAGCATGAACCGAGCCCCCACAGTGAGGCTCCTGGGGTCTGCTGTTCAATATGTTAAAGTTACAACTTATTTGGGAATTAAATTAGAGCAAAGATTATTCTTTACAGAATGTGTAAAGTATATAAAAGACAAAATAAGAACATTGTATGCCAAGCTCCGGAGAGTTGTGATGGTGGACTGGAGTATAAAAGGGCGATCGCTTAAATTATTATGTGAGTGCTTGTATATCCTGATAGTCACATTCTGGGGCTTGGGTACGTAGAATTTCTAATGTTGTAATACAGAAAAATCTAGTACAATTGCAAAGATTCGCATTATTGGGTATCACAAGAGCATGTCAAACAGTGTCCTCGGAGGCCTTACAGGTGCTCTCAGGTAGGATGCCAGTATATTATGTGGTGTTAATGGATGGATTATTGTACCATACTAAAAAGAGTTTAAAGAAAACTTATCTTGGAATAACATCCTGTCCTGAAGAAAATAGAGAATATAGTGGTATGGATTTAAAGAGTGAGAAGCAAAGAATACTTAAGGAGATATATTCGAAATGGCAGGAGGAATGGGATGAGAGTAGTAATAAAGGAAGACAAACGTATATCTTTCTGTCCAAAGTGGACATAGTTGATACCAAGAAAAAAGTATGGTTGCGATTTGGTATGCATGCCGCGTTCTTGTTAACCGAAACAGACATGGTTTGCCAATGAGATTGCACCAGTTGGGGCTAAAAGATAATGGTTCATGTGAATGCGGAATATTAGAGACATCTGAACATATTACGTTTGACTGTTCAAATTATGTTGATATAAGATCTGAATTAGAAAGATCATTAGTATGTTCTCTGTAGAGGGGTAACCTTTGGGCCCTGTTTTCAGGTAAAAGACTGTTTACATATTGTAATGAATTTGTGACTAAAGTTTTTAAAAGAAGATGGCGATTAATGCTAGATAGTGGAGGCCCGCCTCCTAGCAGCAGGGGCGGTAACTCCTATGATTAAGATCAGTGAACTAGCAGTTAAGACTGGAATTTTTCTCATAGGAGGCTAAGTGGGCAAATTTTTGTGTTGAATTAATTTGTTGTTTTGAGTTAACTTTTAATTATTTAACTAAATTTAAATTTAATGGCACAGATAAAAATAAATTCATTAAGATCTTAACCATGGATAGGCTGAGGCCTGGGTAATGATGATTTAATGAATGCTTAAATGGAATGTACTTGTTAAGTACCATGGATAGGCTTCGGCCTAGGGAATGGTAGAGCTTAATGGAGGCTTAATGTACTTGTTAAGTAAATCCTCAGATCTCCTACTCTTAATATCATTAAGGGCACAAAAGTTGATAGTTTTGTGCCCTTAAAAAGTGATATCTGCTCTACAACATAGTCTACTTTTTCCCCCGGCAGACAGACATACCCTGGTCCTGTTCCACTTATTCTTCTTGCATGACATATTTCCCATTTTCCTGACAATAGTCACCGACAATAATTATCTCCTGTGGGACAAGCGCATTTTGCTGTGAAGATTTTCACTGTGTTGTCTGGTGCACAAGAGTGAGCTCTGGCATTGAGTTGGGCGGCTGGGTGCTTGATGGGCCCCATTTTAATTCCTTCAAGGGCATCTTCCCTACTCTTCAAACTCATAAATGCCCATCATGCAGAGTTTGTGCCTAATTTCTTCACAATCTCTGCACCTAGCACACCCACACAAAGACATTCTCTTTGGCTGGATCATGTTCTGTTCTAGAAAGTTCTGCAAAACATTTCACAATTAGCAGATATTTTAGGCTGTGATGCATTGGAGAATCGTCCCCTTTGGTTCACCCCGAGCCATAACACTCCCTCTACTCTGTGCCTGTTGCTTTATTGCTCTAGTCTGGGGCATGATTTCCATTTTAATATTATTTAATTGATTAACAATAAAAATTAATAAGATTAATTGACAGTACTACACTAAGCTAATAGATTCCTAAATGCAGTGATATGCATTACACTATCTAGTTTTATATTATACCTTATGCTAGCAAGTTCAAGATGTAGGATGAATGGAAGGGAAACCAGAATGATCAACAGAGAACAAAAAGCAAAGACAAGGAGCCACCAGCCTAGGAAAGAAGCTGGAGGAGGTTATGAGATAGGCCATCTGACCCAGTACTAATGAGGTAACAGAAGTAAGAATTTGATCAGAAAAGTGAAGTTGACCATTCTTCAGAAAGACAATATCCAAAGCAAACACGAGACTTGTAATTACAGGATCAAAGAATACCTAGACAATACTCTCAAGCAGAACTGCCTTACACTTAGCAAAAGACTTTTTGCTAATACATTGAGAGTGCCCAGAGGAAAACAGACAACCCTTTGTTTGATTAAAACCAGAGAGCCTTCTATAGGAACATTGTACAAGAGGAGAAGGCAGGCAATGGGGCCCCTGAATGCAAGGCACTAAAGCAGTTCTTGGTTAACCCATGTAGCAGCAAATTTAGCCATAATGGCCACATCCTCTGGATAGACCTAGAATGGAAGAAAACCACGGACATACAAGAGATGACAGATTGCGAGAATCAAGAGGAAGCAGTTTAACAGTTGACTAAGAAGTCCCATAACTGGAAAACCTCAGAAATAGATAACATCTCAACTACTGGTAGAAGTTCAGCTGCACACGCACGCACGCGCGCGCACGCACACACACACGGCAGAACAGTTCATCCAGGTTATAACACACTCTGACATGATGCCAGTGATTGTGATTCAAGGAATTGCGTATCTGAAGGCTAAAGACAAAGAAACCAAGAACCTTGTGAAGTACAGACTGATCACCTCTCTCCCACCAATATACAAGGTCCTGACTAGGTGTATAACCAAGAAAATATCAGACTACTTGAAGAGCCAGAACATCATGGCCAAGAAACACAAGGGATGTAAGCAGATGAGCACAGGATACAAGGAACAGTTTACCATGATGCTGCAGTTGTGAAGCAAGCCTACAAGAAGCACCACAACCTACACGCACACATGGCAGAACAGTTCACCCAGGTTATAACACACTCTGACATGATGCCAGTGATTCTGATTCAAGGAATTGCCTATCTGAAGGCTAAAGACAAAGAAACCATGAACCTTGTGAAGTACAGACTGATCACCTCTCTCCCACCAATATACAAGGTCCTGACTAGCTGTATAACCAAGAAAATATCAGACCACTTGAAGAGCCAGAACATCATGGCCAAGAAACACAAGGGATGTAATCAGATGAGCACAGGATACAAGGAACAGTTTACCATGATGCTGCAGTTGTGAAGCAAGCCTACAAGAAGCACCACAACCTGTACATGGCCTATATTGACTACTGCAAGGCCTTTGACTCTGTGCTCCAGAACTAGCTGATAAAGATGCTGAAGATCTAAAGGTAAACTTGACACTGACACTTCCTAGAAGCAACCATGTCAAAATGGAAGACTGCCATCAAGGTGGTCTGACCATAACGACCAGACTGATCTACAACAGAAGAGCAATCTTCCTGGGAGATGTGCTGAGCTCTCTGTGGCTTCTCTTTGTGCAGCAAATGAGAATCAACTCCATCAGCTACTGGGAATTACTGAAGAGTTCAGCACTGACATCAGGATACAGATTTGGCTTTGACAAATACAAAACACATTGCTTGTATCAGGGAAATCCAGTTGGTTGAATCTACCAACTGAGAACCAGTGAAGAGGGTGAAGCCATGACAGAGGGAGAGCCTGACAAATATTTGGGCATGATGCAGGCTCAACAGTTGGAACATAAAGAGATCAGAGTCTGCTTCACTGAGAATTACCATCAGAGACTGAGAAGCCCGCTAAACTTAAAACCGAATGCCAGGAATAGTCAGAGCAGTAAACACCTTTGAAGTCCCAGTACTAACATACTCCTTCGGGATTATAGATTGGACTAACACTGAGTTGGAGGAGGTTATGAGATCGACCAGGATAACGATGATCACAAGGGCTGCTGACATCACCTGAAGCTGGTCATTGAGAGACTGACCATAGCCCAGAAAGGAAGGAAGGGTTTGACAAATGTCATTGAACAAGAGAAGGCAGTTAAGAACTTGAGGGCTACTTCCAGGAAAACACAGCGCTGATCTACCAAACCATAAGGAAGATAGACAAATGGCATGCACTACTCAACCTCAACAAGGAGGCCCTACTCGTATAGACAGAAGAAACAAAGACAGAAAGATGGGTGAAGACACTCCATGGCAGACACTACAGTGGCTTCATAAAGACTACTTGAATAAGATTGCTTTGAACATATGCCTCACAAGTGGGAGGCTCTTCCCCAAAACCAAAGAATTTGTGTTCACCATCCAAGACCATGTAATGAACACCAGGAATTACAGGAAATGAATCACAGAGAATCCCAGAGTGACAGATGACATGTGTCAACAATGCTACTTGGCTGCAGAAACAATCCAACACATCACTGTGGGATGCAAGTTGATCACCTAGATGGAGAACACTCATCGAAATTACCAGGATAATACAACAGAAGCTATCGCATAGATACCAGTTAATCAAAGAAAGTGTATCATATTAGAGGTATGAACCCAAGGCCATACTAGGGTTCCCTACTTACAGACTATACTGGGACCCACACCATAACAACAGACAAGAAGGAAATGGGTACCTACCTGATCAACATACCAGTGTCCAACACCAGAAACGTCCAGAAAACTTACAAGGAAAAGATCAGGGAAGTATACAGACAGAAGTCAAAGCAATGTGGCATATAGAATAAGTGATGACCATCCCAGTCGCCATGTGAACCACTGGCAGTATTGCCAAGGGGCTTTCATAAGAATCTAGCAGCAATAGGCCTCCCAGAGAACACTTCCCAGAAAGCTGCAATCCTGAACATCCATAGGACAGAGAGTTCCTCAACCAATAATACTAACCAACCAGACATAACAATCCCCCCATGCTCGTCATACCAGTATCCATTGCAGGTTGGGGAAAAACCATAAGGAGAAGAAAGAGATAAAATAATAATAATATAGGGTGGTTATAAATCCTACTGTATAATGCATTGTAAGACCTCACTTGGGATATTGTATTTAAATATGGAGATACCACATCTAACAAAGACATTGAGCTTCTTGAATGTGCTAGTGAGATTGGTAAACAGATGTGCATAAGTGAAAGACAATCAAAGTCAATTGTGCCAAGAAAATTCTCAAACAGCATCAACTACAGAACGTCTCTCTCTCTCTCTTTCTTATTTTAAATCTCATCTTTTAAATCTAGTATGGTAATTATGTGCATCTTACTTTAATGACCTTTCTTTTTTAATCAAAAGATATAGCAGTAAAGTCTTGATTCCAGGAAATCTAGCCTTGAAAGTATTTCCCTCAGTTATTCTATGTATGCACATATCTTATGGTCTGTCATGATGAGTGGTTAGTTCTTTTTTTCTGGCCGCACATTCCATGTGATAGTTGAGTTCTCTTTATCCTTAAACTTCTGATGTAACCTTGAGGTTTGGATATTTTTATTTTTGTTCTTTGATTTTCCTGCAAAATGAAAATTTTCATTCATGGCAATGTAGATTGCTTGTTTGCATAGTAAATTATCATTAATGTTATTATGTGTCCTTTTTACTCAAAGAAAATAATTAATGTTTTACATTTATTTATGCTGATTAATACATATTCAAATTGCTTTGCATCAATGAGAAAAGAATAAATTTTTTTTTTATCAGCTAGTGTATAATAGCATATCACAATAAAAGCTTTTGGAATACTTATTTTGATATTAAATTCTTTGAGTTTCATGCTTTTGATATTTGTTACTGATGTTTTACATTTTTTAATCTTGTTTTTATTTTGCATTTTTTGTTTTTAGGTAATGGAAAGTGAAGAATTCTTGTTACTTCCAGTGAATCAGCTGATCGACATTATATCAAGTGATGAATTAAATGTTCGTAGTGAAGAGCAGGTGTTCAATGCTGTAATGTCATGGGTGAAATATAATGTGACAGAACGCAGACAGCACTTGGCTCAGGTATTTTGATATTTTAGTTAAATAAAAATGGGAATTATTAATTATTTTTACCCCATCTGTACACCAGTTTTTATAACCTGCTCATAAAAGTTTGATTGCTGTTGAAATCATTGTTTGATGGCTTCCTTCATTTCATTGTTCATGTGGAATTGATGCCCTGCCAGATTATTTCTCAGCCATCCAACCATCATGTACCAATCGCCCAGTCTGCGAAGACAACATTTTCTTCTGTAACAACTCTGTGAACTTGTCCTAGGCAGGGATGATCCTTGAGAGAGGTGATATACCCAGGAAAAGCCCACATCTGTTTTCCTCCTTCACAGTAATGATTTACTCATTCATACACTTGTTTGACATGCAGTTGTTTTGGTATATGTCTTTTACATATGTGGGCATTTTTCTGTTAGAGAGACACCCACCACCTTAAGAAACTGGCTGACTGTGTTTTGTACAACTTGGGCATGCCCGTCACTGTGAATACCATATTGTCTCTTTTGATGCACATAGCACTATCCTTTGGACTGTTAAGCCATATATGTTATGCTGGGCAGGAGTAGCACACGCTTCTTGATTAGACCGGGGTTCGAGCCCGTGCCCACCAAATACGGAGGATGCAGAAAGGTTAGGGAATGACCACTGCATATCCCCGGAGCAATATGACCTTAGTTGCTAATGCTCCTAAAAAAAACAAATAACAATATCTTATGCTTAATGCTTCTTCTAACTTAAAATTGTGAACAAAGAATATCCACATCTTATAAAATCCATTAGTTTTATTGTCCATTATTCAGGTTCTGATATAAACAAATGACACACTTGTGAAAGAACACTTCACCAAAAGAATAAATGACAGTTTATTAATTCTAAAATCAGAAACCTTTTACAGATGGTTATAACCTTTTGTTTAGCTATTATCTTTTCAAGAAAGAATAGTTAAGATAATAGTATTATAGGAAGAACTTTTTAAAACTCATATGATACAACAAACTAGCATAATAATATGCATCATATGCAGTTTCAGAAGAATACAAGCTCTCAGTAAGCATTATTTCTCCAAGTAAAAGATTACCAAAACTTGTAGGAATTTGTATCAACAGTTACCGGTAAGAAGCAAGGATTCTTCCACAGATTGATTTCAGTCAAGTTTAATTCCTTTTTGAACTTTTATATGAGCAACTATTTTGCAAAATTGTCTCACAAGAATTGCTCTGTGGGATAGCAGAGTGTTAGATGAATAAAATTTACATACATTTACTCTTCATTTTTCATCCTTTTAATATAAATGAAGTATACATACAACGGTGTGAATGACTACTTTATTGATTTCTGTTTAATTTCACCACACATGAGAACATGTCAGCCAAATGCACAATTTTGAGTAAAAAAGAATAATCAGTTCTTGCTAATAAATGTAAGTACAGCATTAATTTCTTTTATCATTACAATGCTATTTACATTACTTAAAATAGCTGCATTTCTCATCAAAAGAATTTTCTTTATGCATCTTTATTAAAATGACAGTGAAGACAAGGCTCAGAAGTGCTAACTCAAAATAAATCTTGCAGTTGATAACGAAATATCAGACTTCCCTTTACTACAGTAAACATTTGATCGTATACAATGATCAAAGTCGTTTAATTTTTATTTATTCCATAGTGAACATTCTCCTCCTCCTTTTTGATATCACATTCTTATTATGTTGCCACATGATCATGCTTTTGCACTATCAATAATCACTTCAGACATTGGTGGAATCAGTAAAAATTAGTTTTACAGTTAAATTTTCGATGCCGAGAGAGCCTTTTCAAGTTTTCAAAGTGCACAATTTTGAGTAAAAAAGAATAATCAGTTCTTGCTAATAAATGTAAGTACAGCATTAATTTCTTTTATCATTACAATGCTATTTACATTACTAAATATTACTAAATAAGAGTTTTTCAAGAATAACTTAGTTTTACTAAGAAAAGTTTATATTAATGCAGTTACAGTATCAGACAATGATTTATCACCATTCTTAACGATCTTGGAGAAGAAATCAGTACGATCTTATCATGCATAAAAATTAACACATTAAAATTAAGAATACATTTCTTCCACAAGAGAGCCATTATGCCGTATTGTTCTTTAGAAGCTCTGTGATGTTTCTATTAAACAATAGTTTTCTACTGCTTCTAATAACTTTTACATAAATGACCATACATAAATACCATAAATGACCACACACAAATTGTTTTTCCTCTGGAATGGGATCATAGTGCTGATTGGAGGAGGGGAGGAAATCCTGCCACATATGCATGCAAGAAATGCTGAGGGGAACTGTAAGAACTATGCACTTGTGGGTAAAAACTGTGGATTTATCTGGCGGTTTGAACCGTCATGAAAACTGATCCATATTCTGGATTATGGTTTTTGCAACCAGCACGGTTCAAAACCAGACATATATATTTTCAGAGCTGCCACATTTTTATATAATATTTTGGGTATGGGTGATAATTAAAAGCTTGCACTGTTCTGTGCAGTGTCATATTATATTATTAAATCTCATGAAAGATCAAAAAATGGTTTGAAGTGGGTTAGTTCATGATTAAATAGCAAGCATGACTACATAGCACTTTTGAAAGAGTATAAAACCAATGACTTCAAGGATTATTTAAGAGTGAATGAAAGACATTATCATTTGTTTGAATTGTTTGAACCAAAGCAAGCACTAATATGCATGAAGCTATTCACTTTAATAAATGCTTAATGTGATCACTCTAAGAATTTTAATAAGTGGATGATCTTATGAAGATTTAAAATTCAAAATAGGAATTGCTGCTGAAACTTTAGGTTACCCAATTCCCAAAACATGAAGAGTTTTTTTTTTGTATGAAGAATTAAGATTACATGAAGGTAAGACATTATTTTTTAGTCATTATTTTTGAACAGTTAAATTCCATTTGAGAATTGTTTATTTATTTTTATTTTTTGAATATATTTTTTGTAGTCTATTTCCTAACAAAAATTTTACTAAAATATTTTGATGTGCATTTCATTTCACTCAGAGGAACTTACATATTTAATTAATTTACTTGTAAAAACTGTAGTGCTCAATTAATTTTTCACAAATTAATTTTCATTCATTAACATTAATTCACAAATTAATTTGTCAGAAATTTTCAGAAATTTCTGACAAATTAATTATTGAGAACTACAGTTTTTCAACCACATGTTTTTAGTTAATTGCACAGTACTATTTCATAGATTACAGTTTCTTCCACTTCTAGTACCAGCAGTTTATTAAAATGAATTAGAATAAGCTATGTTTTTTTGTATTTCAAAGCAAATCCAGAAAAGTTGATGGTATTAGCCATGGAAGAAACCTGCAACGGTTGAAACAGTACAGAAAAACATGATAGAAAAGTACAGGCAACCCCTGTATAACACTGTACTTCTACAACACGGTTTCGCTCTAACATGATTGATAAATTGCAGTAATCCTCACAAAACACAGTACTTCTACAAGGTTTTGCTCTAACATGGTTTGAGAATTGCTGGAAATCTCACATAACACGTTATTTTTGAGCTTTTGTGCTGGGGAAAACCCTGCTATTATGTTAGATGTAATTTTCAATATTTCCATTCCTTTTTGTGAATCCTTGCTGTCGACTCACTAGTCGTTATTGCCTTGTGATAGTTTTTTAAAGCACATTTCTGGAGGTCACTACCATAAAAACAATTTGCAGTTTTCAATTTATTTTTCAACTAACTTTTCTGTTAGTGTAATCAATTATAAACTGGTAGTAAACTCTATCTTCTTGCATATGCTATAGTACCAATAGCTGGAATTCTGTGGGTTTTCACGTTGTTATGGTGAAATGTGTTTCCCCTTCCATGAAATATTCAGTCGCATAAAAACATCAATAAATTTTCAAACGAATTACTCCATATCATGTTTGTTGCAACTTGTGCATGTCATGTTCTTTGTTATTAATTGCTTATTTTTACTGTTTTAAATTTTGCAACCAAAAAAAAAAGCCAGTGAACAGAAATATCAATTAGTTAGTATGTACATATCACAATACGAATTAATTAAGCAGTGTATATAAACATAAATTTATTTTTATTTTGCTAACTGGAATTTTCACATATCATTTAAAGTGAGGGTCCACTGTATTTTGTTGGGAGATCCCTGGGTTAGGTTCTGTGCTATTGAACTTGTGCTTGTTTGAAACCATAAAAAATAATTGTGACTTCGAAGAGTGCAGTTCGTGACTTTTAAAGAGATCAGAAGATGCACGAAATCTAGATGCTGCAGAAGAGATTGTGCTTAACAGCAATGAAGAGGAAGAAAATTAAATGAACATACATTATCTGACATATAAGTATCACAGTTTGTAAGGTAAGCTGTTTGTTCAGTTATTACTATTTAAGTTATATTAAGTTATTACAACTCGAAAAATTAAGTTTCCGATAGTTTTAAAAAAAATGGAGCATTTTTGTTAGCTTTTGGAATGTAACCGCCCTTTTTGTACTGGTTCTTAGTTCCGTATAACACAGTTTTGCGTTACACAAGATTTTGTAGGAACCAAACTACCATGTTATATGAAGGTTACCTGTATGCTGTTCATAGAATTAATGCCATTCTCTCAATACAGCATTGTTAAAATATATATAAATAAATAAAATTGAGCTTTATTGGTCTACTGATGCACTTGAAGTGCATTTGATATTAATGGTGGCCATCCTCTGATAATATGAATATTTCTGCTAGGTTTGTATTTCTTGTAGCTACTCAAATAACCCTTTCATCAACGTTTTTGTTTATTATATTTTTGGCTAAAAATCTTTAGACAAAGTCTTTTTTTTTTTTTTTTTTTTTTTTTTCTCCATTTGACTTCCTGCCTATGCTTATAGTAGTATACTCATCTGTATTTTCATTTTTTGTGTATTTCAGTGCAAGTTTTCAGAAATTCTTCCCTGTCTTTTTTGTTCTTTTTAGCATTTTTTTTAGCTGCTTTTTTTTTTTTTTTTTTTTTTGAGGCTGTTTGGGTATATAAACAGAATAGCATTACCCTTCAAAATAAATGAATGCAACACAACAAAGTGGATCACTTTGTTTTGTTGCAAATTTGCTTTCAAAATAAATGTTGCCATTTGAAAATTATATACATTTCTGAATTCATCTTCGTTCTTGGGGATACCTTGCTCCTTCCAGTGATAGAAGCTGACTTCCGGCTTAAAACTAATTTATATTAAATAATGATTGCCAATTAAATAGACTTGTGGATAACAGTGTTGTGAACGGAAGAACAGGCCTAGAAGGCTGGAGAGGTTGTTTTGTCAATAGGAAGGACCAAAGTGTCCCAAGACAGAAATGGAATGGAGAAATGCATAAAATTTTCAAATTATTTCAATGCAGCATTTAGATATAATCCAACAGCTATTAACTCCTAGCAACAAAAAATTTAATATTCATTATTTATATATTTAGTATACCTATAATAAGACATGTAACCAATGTTATTGGTATTCCAGTGCAAAATAACAAAAGTAAATATCATGGTATAAAAAAAAATAATAAAATAAATTCCTTTATCTTATTATTGTACAATGTATAATATTGTTATGCCGCTCTGTGGGCAATGTTATTATCACTAAGAACACAAACAGGCATCTGATGCTAAGAGCACAGTAAATAATTTGAAAGGTTTAAAGTATTGGTTAAGTCACCAAATGCTGACATATTTGGAATATCAGAAACCATAATATAGGGGAGACAGAATATAAATATGGCAAGTAAAATATGTTCAGAAAGAATAAACATGACAGGAGATGGGGAGGAGTTGCCTTTGGTTAAGAAGCGTACAGATGCTAAAATAGTGCAACCAATAGACGCATGTTGCTAGTTTAATTTTGAGTCAGTCTGTGTGACGTAAACGCTGGGAAAACAAAAATAAGAGTAGGAGTATGTTATAAGCTTAATGACTGTAATGAGTATTATGAACAATTATACAGCACAGACAGATATATTGGGCTAGTAAATCAGAATGTCTTATCGTGGGTGATTTTTAACTTTCTACATATTGATTGGAACTTGTAGGATGGTAGCTCACTCACTAGCAGAACATTTCTAGATTTGCTAGATAACTATTTATTTGCTACAGACCTATTATTACTCACTTTTCCGTTCAAACTTCTGCCCCAGGGAAAATTACGGAGACCATTTAAGAAGTAATGCTGCAAGGTCTTGTGAACTTTAATAGAGTTATAAGCAACTGACAATGTAATTTTTCAGTTGTCTTAAAACTCCACTGTCTTACAGAGGAAGACAATGGACTTATAATCACAACATATTTTTTTTTGCATATTATGCCTGACTAACTTAATCAGCTGCTGAGATGTTGTCTTTAAGGAACTGCTTGTAAGGAGTAATTTTGACATCATATACTTAGAATTTAGCAAAGCATTTGATGCTGTTCATCCTGAACAAGTTTTGTATAAATACAGTGGAAGTAGAGAGGTTTATGTAATAGAAAACAGAAGATTGGTTATAATTAGCCACTTTATTTATGAGTAGTGTTCCACAAGTTTCAGTGTTGGGTTTCTTACGTTTCCTGATATTTATTATTGAAAAGGAGGTTATTAACCTGTGAAGCAGTAGGCAGGCCACACTTTGAATACTGCATACAGGTTTGAATACATCATTTTAGGAATGATGTTGATCTGTTGGAAAGGGCACAGAGAAGGGCAGCAACATTATGTGGAGGAAATGAAATGGTATTCTTACCCAGAAAAACTTGTTTTGTAAATTGCATTAATTGCATCTGGATAGGGACCAATTTGGGGTGTTTAAGGCTAAAGGATTGAAGAAAATAAAATTTGATGGCATCATTATGTTTTCTTAATTGACACAGACAGAAGAGTACACAAATTTAAACCGAAAAAGGATAGTTACAGAACAGATGTGTAAAATGCTTTTAGCCAGCATTGGGGTAAACTTTTACCCACTCTTATGATCTGAATAAATTTAACTTTGCAAACTTAGGTATAATATTCTCTTGACTTCAAGAGAATAAATTTAAAGAATTGGAAGAATGATTTGAAGGGACGGACAAATTAAGTAGATAAATTTTATTTTATGTTTTTTTATTTATTTATTTGTGTGATGCTCTGTAAGCTTGCTTCATTATTTTTCCAAATACAAGTACTATTCTGAACAGCCAAATTGTTGACAAAAATGCAAATTTCAAGATGTGTTCAACTTTAATTTTAACCAGTACAACTATGAAAAACGAAACTATTTATAAATTATTAATCTTTGTAATTCTTTTATTCTAGTTTCTTCAGTACAAAGAAGATTGATAGGAAATTGCTGCAGGTTTCAAAGATTGCTGGCAGTTTATAACTGTGGAGGTTCTCTAGATGGAAAATATATAAGAATTAAACTGCCAACTCACTCTGCAGCTCACTATTATAATTATGAGTGCTTTTCTGGGTTGATGTGTGAAAACAAGGCAGAATATCCAATGTAGGAGCATTTGATTAGACTGAATTTTACCAACAGTTTCAGAAAGGTAATTGGTAATTTACATTTTCCATCTAATGATGATACAGATGAAAATATGAACTTTTTACTAATTGGTGATGAAGAAGTTGGCCTACAAAAACATGTATTAAAGCCTTATTCCCAGGAGAATCTCATATAGAAAGACAGATACAGACTATCAGCGTCATCGTTGATAATGTGTTTGTCATATCAACACCGCATTTCAGGATTTTTCATGCTAGGCTTACATTGGATCCTAAAAATATAAGGTATGTGGTGCTAGTATGTTTTACACAACTACTTAAAGAGAATGAGTACATAGTATGCAGCAGAGTATGCTTTTGACAGAGAAAAGAGAAAATAGTGTAATCCATGAAATGGCAGGTAGAGAATGCCACAGGGATTATGCAAAATTTAACCCTTTGCAAGCAAATCGCTCAAAAAATGCATCCAAAGAAGCAAAAGAAAACAGGGATGATTACTGCAAATATTTTAATGGACACAGAAAGGTAGATTGGCAAGATGCGATGGTAACTAAGAGAAAAGCATAAATGAATGTAGTAGCTTTTTAATTTACTTTATAATTGTAGTAATTTAACCTTTTACTATACATACAGTTCAAGTTAATAATATACATTTATTAATGAAATAAACATTATTTATTGGTGGTTCTTTATTTGTGCTTCCTTGAGTTTCTCCTGTCTCATGAAGAAACATTGAAAATATCATTACTTTCTTTTTCAGAAACATCAATACTTTTTAGTGTTTTCTTCTGGTTCATCACAGTCTTTGGTGAATGATAATGAGTTGCGGAACCAGAGCGAAAGCTCATAAATATCATCTAAAGATTTTCCTACTGATTTTTTGCAATTCTTTTCATGATGTCCCATGTAAATTTCTATTTTATCCACAACAAATTACCAGTTTGCTACTGGATATACAGATTTGGCTGAGTTAGTTAATTTCTTGCACACTTTTGATTTTAAATTTTTATATGTATACACTTTAGATTTTACCTTTTAGAGACATAAATACTGTTTATATGTTTCAATGATTTGTGTAATAAATTCTTTGGACACTTCTTCAAGGTAATTCCCACAGCTGCAAATCAGTAGAGAAACTGATCACAAAAAAACCGTTAACTGCAATGTGGTTTTATTTGCAGTTAAAACTGTGGGATAGCACTCTCCAACAAAGATTTATCTGTGTCAGTTTTTTCAACAGGAAATTCCCATCACACACACACACACACACACACACACACACACACACACACACACACACACACACACACACACACACACACACACACACACACACACACACACTTTAATATTAAATGAATAAGAAAAGGGAAAAGAAATAGAGTAAAACAAACATCAGTGGCTGCAAAGCATTACCTACCACATGTTGTTGAAACATGAGTAACATGACTAGTAACACAGAGTAAGAATATGCTAGTTGTATCGCAAGCCAAGTAATTAGGAAAAATTAAACCAGTACTTAACTAAATTAACAAAAGAGGAAAGGTGAAGGATACAAAAATAAATATGTCTGAACTGAAAATTTTGCATGCTTAGCCACACAAAAAAGTGATTAATGAAACCTAATATATAATATATGTTACTGTAAAATCCTGAAATTTCGACTTTTATCAAAGCATATGCTCCTAAAAAAATAGTTACTAAAAATATATATATATTTTTTTTCAAAAAACTATTTCTGAAATATTAAACGTAAATTAAACAACTATAAAATGGCCAAACATTTTTATGTTCATATTTATATCATACAAATATAACTAAAATGTGTAAAATGGACTTTAAACAGTGAAAAACATATGTAGCAATGCCGATATCTAGTAGTGCTGTTCTACTACACGAGTCGTACCAATTATTCAGAGTATCCAGAGTACATAGCAGTGTCAGCATATTATAGGAGACACTACAAATCCCTATACTTCTGCTGAGCTGCTGTTGCTTCTCCTGTTGATTAATGATTTTAATTAATGCAAGGTTTGTAAGAATTCCACAGCTGCTGTTCTCAAGTTAATTGAAAAATTTAACTTGATGAATACCAAATTGTAAAATGATTGTTGCTGTGGAGAGAATGAAAAACAGGTAAACTGCCATCATGAGTGAACAATGATAGTGGGCGATTTCAAAACACTGCAAATGCTGAAGAGTAAATATTTCTCACCACAAATATCACAAGGTTGTCAGGTCACATAATTGTTTCATATGTAAGCACATGATGGACATTACATTAACAGCAATTGTAGCTATTTCATAACATGCCTGTACAAGAAATGTTGACATATTATATAAAAAAAAACACTGAAAAACTTATGTCAGTGGCTCATTTTGCAAATGTACACATAATCCTCAATATCTTGGCCATGTTCTGGTTACAGATGAATCATAATTTACAAAAGACGGAATTCCCAACTCTCAAAACAATCATACCTGGGCTGAAAAAACCCACATGCGATCATCAGTATATATTATTAACACACCTTTTCCTTTAATATTTAGCATTAGCATTAGTAGAGGCATATGATGAAAGAAAAGAAAGCAAGCTTATATAGCATAAGCCCAAAATACATATATATCTTTGGTATGGTGTTCCTTAGTATTAGCATTAGTAGAGGCATATGATGCAAGAAAGCAAGCTTATGGAGCATCAACCAAAAAAAAACAAAAAAAAACCACTCCCATTTCACCCCTCCATTCGTTCGAAATACCTGTCCAGCTAAGCCTTAAATTTATTTAGGCTATCAACTTCCACAGCAAGGGATGGAAGTCTGTTCCACCAACCAACTACCCGCTGGCTAAAGGCAAATTTCCGCACATCTATCCTGCATCTGTCTTTCCTCAATTTGAATTTATGCCCTCTCAGTTGATTATTCTGAGCAAGAGGAAGAATCCCATCAGCATTGAGCTGTCTCAAACCATTCAAGGCTTTATACACATCTATCAGAGCACCTCGCTGGTGCCTAGTCTCCAGACATTGTAATTTGCAATACTTAAGCCTTTCTTTGAAGGGGAAACCCTTTGTTCAATTCATTAATATTGTTGCCCTTCTCTGTACTCGATCTAGCAGTTCAACATCCTTCTTGAAATGAGGCCTCCAGACCTCTATACAGTACTCAAGGTGTGGCCTGACCATTGCCTTATGAGCTACTCTTGCAGACCGTTTGCGCTGCTCAGAAAACTTCATATCTGCCTGCACAATTACTCCCAGGTCCTTTTCATTCTCTACCACTCTCAGTGTAACCACAGAGTTGATACGTTGCTCTGGGGTTACTGTTTCCCATATGTAGTACTTTACATTTGTCAATGCTAAACTTCATTTGCCACCTCTCAGCCCGTCTGTTCAACCTTTCCAGATCCTGTTGCAGCAGCAGCATAGTGTCAGTAGTGTCCCTGCCAACCTTTGTATCGTCTGCAAACTTGGATATTAAGATTGTTATACCATGATCAATATCATTAATAAATACAGAAAACAACAATGGACCAAACACTGAACCCTGAGGGACTCCTCTAATAACATTAGTCCATGATGAGCAGTGTCCATTGATTACCACTCTGTCTTATCCCCCTCAACCATCCCTTTATCCACAGCAGCAGTTTGCCTCCAGTGCCACACTGCTCCAATTTGTGCAGCAGTCTGCAATGTGCAACAGTATCAAGAGCCTTTCTAAGATCCAAATATATGATATCAAAGTTATTCTTTGCATCCAGTTCCTTTGTGACTACATCATGGTATCCAATCAAATTAGTCAGACAAGACGTCTCCTTAACAAAACCATGCTGTGTCCGAGCTATAACTGAAGTCTTGTCTATATGATCCTGCTGTGCTTCTTTAACCAGTGCCTCCATTAATTTTCCTGGAACAGAAGTTAAACTCACAGGTCTATAATTACTTGTGTCAGCCTTTGATCCTCCTTTGTGAATGGGGTCACATTTGCACATCTCCAGTCTATGGGTACCTTCCCCCTGAGTCCAAAGAAGCTCACCTGATTATGGCTAAGGATATGCTTACTTCCTTTGCTGCCTCCTTTAATATAACTGGATAGATCCCACCCAACCAGGGTGCCTTTTTTATGTTTATCCCCAACAATGTCTCCTCCACTTTTCTCTGAGTTATTACAAAATCATCTAGCTCACTGGCAGAGTTTACCTCACCTCTGGCATTCCCCTTCCTGAATAACTCCTCATGTGTGAATGTAAATGCAAAGTACTCATTTAGTTTGTTAGCCACCTGAGCCGGATCATCAACAGTTTAACCATCAATATCCAGGGGACCAATCTGATTCATCCCTTTCCTTCTAGAGTTTACATAGTTAAAGAACTCTTTTCTGTTTTTCTTTGCATCCTTAGCCAAGGATTTATCATAATCTACCTTTGCCTGATTAATCTCCTTTGTGACTTGGTTACAGACCAGCTTATATCTATCATAGGCTTCCATGTCACCCATTAATTTATATGTATCCCATGCATTTTTCTTCTCTGCCATATGTCTCATTGGCGCCTCCGTAGCCAGGTGGGCAGGAGCAGCAGTACGTAGCACACACTTCTTGATTAGACCGGGGTTTGAGCCTGTGAGCCACCAAATATGGAGGATGCGGAAAAGTCAGGGAATGACCACCGCATATCCCTGGAGCATTATGGTCTTAGTTGCTAATGCTCCTAAAAACCAAATAACAACAGCAGCAACAACATATGTCTCATTAATTCATCTGACATCCATTTAGGCCTAAACCTTGAACAGTATTCCTTAGTTGGTACGTAAAGCCTAGTAGCTTGCAAGATAAATTGTTTGAATGCTTCCCATTTTGAATTTGCTGTTGGTAACATCATCAGTTGGTCCCACTGTATAGAATTTAAATACTGTCTCAGACCATCGTAGTCACCTTTACGAAAGCAAAAATCCTTCCCTTTACCCCTGATGGTAGTTACCTCTTTGAGTAAATCCCACTTCAGCACACTGTGATCACTGCCACCTAGTGGTTCCTTTATCTGCAGATTCTTAATGCATGAAGAATCACTACTGATAATCAGATCAAGAGTATTGCTCCCTCTAGTTGACTCTCGAACATGCTGATGTAGAAAACAATCATCCAATAAATCCACAAAAGCCTTGCTAGTGTGGGAGTGACCAACCCACAAATTCCAATCAGTATCTGGGAAATTAAAATCCTCCATTATAAGACTCTCTGATTTACTGGTCCACTCTATTTCCCTGTACAGTTTCTTATTATACTCATCAGAGTCATTAGGCCTATAGCACGCTCCTACTCTCAATTTTGATCTCCCAATGCTTATGTCACACCAAACTGACTCGACACTGCACTGTCCAGTGATGTCGACTGGCTTCACTTCCTTGGATTTTATGTGTTTCTTAACTAATAGCATAACCCCTCCTCCCTTCCTATCCTGTCTATCCTTTCTGTACACATTGTACTCCCCAAATTCCAGTTCTGCATTCCTTATATCTTTGTGACACACGTCTCTGATATCCCAACAATATCTGCCTTTGATGTTTTGAGATGAATTCGTCATGAGTGAACACTGATAGTGGAAGTATTCATCAGCAAGACATTCAGGAATGGCATACCTACATTTTCTGGGGAATAATTTGCAGGAACTACTGAAAGACATGCCCTCAAAAATCAGCAGAGAATGCGGTTTTATATGTATCAGTGCATCATCCCACTTTTCCCCCCATGATGTCTCTGAATTTTTAAATAAGTACAATAACCAATGGATTAACTGGAATGGCCTTGTAATGTGAATACCACATTCACCTAACTTCACACTCTTAGATTATTTATGTGAGTACAATAAACTGGGAATAAACAAAATTCCCAGTTTATTGTACCTGTCTTACCAGACAGGTACAATATTGAACTGAAACAAAAATGAACTGAAAAATTACATTTTGGAAACTTTTGCACCAAATGCTGCATTAAACACCAGAATCAATTTGTCTGCCTTTGTCTGCCTAACCTCCTTTATGAATTGATTACATACAAGCTTTAGATAGCAAAGGTTTATTTCAGTTTCTTTTAATGTTTTGTAATTTATGGCTAAAAAATGAATAGCAAATGCTTAGAAAACTGTACTCACCTTTTATAAATCTGGTATAAAATTTTTTGGTAGATGGTGGTTAAATTTAGGTTGAAAGAAGCATTAAATAGAACTAAGGCGGAATGGGATGAAAATATTTTAGTAATTTATGGTTAATGTTTAATACTCAGAAATGGAGACTTTGAGACAATTGTTTATAGGAACTTTTGTTATTTTTAACTATACAGGGTGTCTCAAAAATATTGGTACAAACGTTTAGGGTAGGTAGGTAACATCTAAAGGAATGTGAATCACATAGGAACATATAACCGGAAACGTCACCATAAGTTGGTAAACGGCACTGTTCATCAGTTTGCGAGAGGGAAAATGTCTGGTTTACTCATTCAAGCAGTAGTCGCCGCACGAAGAGCATGCATTGATATACGAACTGTGAGCTGGCAGACATGCACCTAGTGGATTAGCAGAGGGCAATGGACGAGCTGCTCAACAAATTTATGGAGAATGCTTCCGAGACAGGCATGTACCGGCTCACCATTTGTTTGCACGTGTGCATCAAAATTTGTGCAATTATGGGTCATTTAGAGGTAACAGGAGTAGTGCGGGCAGACCACGTTCAACGCGAACTCTCGCCATGGAAGAAAGTGTTTTGAATGCCGTCCAGAATAATCCTACTACCAGCACACATGCCGTTGCCTCTGCCTTAGGAGTGTCTCGTTGCAGTGTACAGTGTGTCTGGCATGACAATTCCTTACCCCTTTCATCTCCAAAGGGTTCAGTGACTGCTCCCTCAAGATCATTCTGCATGTGTGGTTTTTGCGCAGTGGTTTCTCCAAGAAAGTGTTCAAGACTTGAATTTTCCAGCCTATGTTTTGTTCACGGATGAGGCTTATTTCACTCGGGAAGGATTATTCAATCAACACAGTGCTCATGTGTGGGCTCGCTCACGACAACCCACATGGTGTGTGCCCCCATGCTGCACAACATCGCTTCGCAATAAATGTGTGGGCAGGTATGGTCGGTGACTGCTTAGTCGGCCCATACCTATTACCATCCCGCATGAACTCTGCTAAATATCGGATCTTTCTTGAACAAGTTCTACCAGGGTTACTTGACGATGTTCCAGCAAATGTGAGACGCAACATTTGGTTTCAACATGACGGGGCACCTATTGTGGAAGGTGTGTTCGTGACCATTTGAACAGGCATTTTGGGCGTTAATGGATTGGCCGTGGTGGACCCGTTGCCTGACTCCCACGCTCACCTGATTTATCGAGCCTTGATTTCTTTCTGTGGGGGGCCCTTAAATCTATCGTGTATGAATCGCCTGTGGAGACGGAAATGGATCTCGTGGTGAGACTTGTCTGCGCTGCTACTACTGTCAAAGAAACTCCAGGTGTGTTCGACCGTGTCAGCCAATCCATGCTGTGTCGGTGTCATGCATGCATCGTGTCTCATGGTGGAACCTTTGAGCATCTGTTGTAACATCATGAAATGCATCCATCTCGTACTCCATTGTTAATATTATGTCAAATAAATGTTTGCCACTAATTACTGTCTTGTGTCATTTCTGCTTCTTGTGCCTCTGCTACTACTTTCCCGTGATGTTTCCAGTTATGGGTTCCTATGCGATTCACATTCCTTTAGATGTTACCTACCTCCCCTAAACATTTGTACCAATATTTTTGATACACCCTGTGTGTGTGTGTGTGTGTGTGTGTGTGTGTGTGTGTGTGTGTGTGTGTGTGTGTGTAGTATGAATCAGCTGTAATACTCAATATGTTCTACGTTGATAATAATATTAGTAAATTAATAAGAGGAGTTTACCTCAATATAGTACGTAGAACACTTCCGTATGATACCCTCCAGAAATTAAAATGGAAAAAACGAAAAAATCGACAACTTATCGGTACATTAAAGTAAAATACAAATAATTAAATAATCAATTTAAAACAATTAAAATTCAAATTTAACGCAATTAAAAGAATCTAACGAAAATATTCAAAACGATTTTCCTTCCTGAAGCTGACAATGCTTTTCGACCGACTGTCGTGATCACAGGAATGAAAATTACCGAATGAGGCTAAACCTGCAACTTAAATAGTGATTATATGTCTTCGCGCATGCGCGTAAAGGTCCACGCATCGGAGATCAAATATGGCCGCCAAACATTAACAGAATTCTTGTGTAATTTAATTTCAATGGTTTCTGCAATTAATAGTCACGTATAATTACGTTGAACGTTAAGTATTTTGGCCTCGTTAAATAAAAAAAGTATGTTTTTCGTTAATGGCATGAAAGGCTAATTCTGACACTGCTGAACGAGAAGCACGAACTGAGGCTTCGTGTTGATTTACACGAATATTAAGAGAAAACCGCGTCGAACCTTGTTCAGTATAGTTACACACGAACGATTGTTCAGTATAGTTACACACTATACTGAACAATCGCTCGGTTCTTTCCGCGTTTGCAACTCAAATTAATGATCTGGTATACAACATTTCTTGCAGTGATTGCGACTCGTCTTACCAAGGTTCGACGCGGTTTTCTCTTAATATTCGTGTAAATCAACATGAAGCCTCAGTTCGTGCTTCTCATTCAGCAGCGTCAGAATTAGCCTTTCATGCCATTAACGAAAAACATACTTTTTTATTTAACGAGGCCAAAATACTTAACGTTCAACGTAATTATACGCGACTATTAATTGCAGAAACCGTTGAAATTAAATTACACGAGAATTCTGTTAATGTTCGGCGGCCATATTTGATCTCCGATGCGTGGACCTTTACGCGCATGCGCGAAGACATATAATCACTATTTAAGTGGCAGGTTTAGCCTGATTCGGTAATTTTCATTCCTGTGATGACGACAGTCGGTCGAAAAGCACTGTCAGCTTCAGGAAGGAAAATCGTTTTGAATATTTTCGTTAGATTCTTTTAATTGCGTTAAATTTGAATTTTAATTGTTTTGAATTGATTTTGAATTGTGTTAAATTGTTTATTTATATTTTACTTTAATGTACCGGTAAGTTGTCGATTTTTTCGTTTTTTCCATTTTAATTTCTGGAGGGTATCATACGGAAGTGTTCTACGTACTATATTGAGATAAACTCCTCTTATTAATTTACTAATATATATGCCGTGCCTTTACTCAGGAAGAATTGCATTGCTACACAAAGTGACTAATGGCGACACACAACTTAAGTCAACATCAGTCATTAAGATTCCTATCTGCACGTCAACAAAATGGAATTTTGTTAACATACTTGTTGGTTCAACAGTTTGCGAGAGGGAAAATTGCATGGGTACGTCAACAAAATTCCATTTTATTGACATCCCCCCCCTCCCCTAAATGTTTGTACCAATATTTTTGAGACACCCTGTGTGTGTGTATATATATATATTTTTTTTTTTTTTTTTTTGATTTATTGGATGATTGTTTTTTACAGCAGCATTTTCAAGAGGTAACCGGAGGGAGTAATACTCTTGATCTGATTATCAATAGAGATTCTTCATGAATTAAGAATCTGCAGATAAAGGAACTACTAGGTGGTAGTGATCAGTGTGCTAATCACTGCCGCCCAGTGGGATTTACTCAAAGATGTAACTACTGTCAGGTGTAGAGGGAAGGGTTTTTGCTTTTGTAAAGGTGACTACGATGGTCTGAGACAGTTTTTAAAGTCTATAAAATGGAACCAGCTGATGATGTTTCCAATAGCAATCTTAGAAGCTACTACACTTTTTTGTCCCAACTAAGAAACACCGTTCAAGATTTGGCATAAATGGATGTCAGATGAACTAATAGGACTCGTAGCAGAGTAGAAAACTGCATGGGATTCATATAAATCATCAGGTGACACAGAAGCCTATGGTAGATATAAGCTGGTATGTAATCGATTCATAAAGGAGGTTAGGCAGACAAAGGTAGAAAAATCTTTGCCAAACAATGCAAAAAAACAGCAAAGAGTTCTTTACTTATGTAAACTCTAGAAGGAAGGGGATGAATCAGATTGGTCCACTTGACATCGATGGTTCGATTACTGATGGACCTGGAGAGGTAGCTGACAAACTACATGAGTATTTTGCATCTACATTCACACGAGGAATTCTGTAGGGAAGTGAAGCTTCCTGCCAGAAGCTTATCAAACTCTGGCAGGAAGCTAAATGATTTTGTAATAACTGAGAGCAAACCTGAGGAGAAATTGTTGAAATTGAACATAAGAAAGGCACCTGGGGTGGATGAGATCTATCCAGTTGTATTAAAGGAAGCAACAAAGAAAGTAAGCAAACCCTTAGCCATAATTATGAAAGCTTCCCTGGACTCAGGTGAGGTCCCCATGGATAGGATGTGTGCAAATGTGCCCCTAATTCACAAAGAGAGATAAAAGGATGACATGAGTAATTACAGACCTATCAGTTTAACTTCTGTTCCACGAAAAATAATGGAGTGACTTGTTAAAGAAGCAATGCAGCATCATCTAGACAAGACCGCAGTTACAGTTCAGACACAGCATGGATTTGTTAAGGGGAAGTCTGACAAATTTGATTGGTTATTATGATGTGGTCACAAAGCAACTGGCAAAAAAATAATTTTGATATCATATACTTGGATTTTAGGAAAGCTTTTGATACTGTTGCCCATAAGACTGCTGTACAAATTGATGCAGTATGGCATTAAAGGCAAGTTGCTGGTATGGATAAAGGGATGGTTGAGTGGGAGAAGACAAAGAGTGGTAATCAGTGGACACTGCTCTTCTTGAACTAATGTTATTAGTGAAATTCCCCCAACTGAGGTCTGGAGGCCTCAGTTTAGGAAGGATGTAGAGCTGCTGGAACAAGTACAGAAAATGGCAACGAGATTGGTGAGCGGAACAAAGGGTTGCTGTTACCAAGAAATGCTTAAGTTCTGCAAATTGCATCGTCTGGAGACTGGGAACCTGTGAGGTGATCTAATTGAGCTGTATAATGCCTTGAGTGGTTAGAGCCAGCTCAATGCTAATGGGATTCTTCCTCTTACTCAGATTACTCACCAGAGGGGACATAAATTCAAATTGAGGAAAGAATTATGGAATAGATGTGCGGAAATTTGCCTTTAGCCAGCGGTGGTTGATAGTTGGAACAAACTTCTGTCTGTCTGTTTTAAGAGAGGTCAAGAACTTAAATAAGTTCAAGGCAGAACTAGAAAAACATTTGGAGTGAATGAATGGGTGAAATGGGAAGGGTGATTTTTTTTTTGCTGATCCTATATTATGAGCTTGTTCTCTTGTGTCATATACCTCTATATGCTAATGATACTAAAATTAGTAAAAAAAAAAAAAAAAAAAAACTGAACTGTTAGCAAAAGTGTTAACAATTTGTTAGCAAGATTTAGCCATAGGAAATAAGTTACATAATTTTAAATTGTCTGGTGTGCAGTGTTTCTGCCAGATTTGAAGATGCTATTTCTCTGCTATTTAATATATACTGAGTGGGAGATCATGGGATACCTACCTAGTAACGGATAGGCCCACCTTTTGCCCGGATAAGGGCAGTCACATGGTGAGGCATTGATTCCACTAGTTCACAAAAGCGTTCCACAGGTATATCCATCCATGCTTGCTGCACTGCTGTCCATAATTCCGTCGCATTCCTGGGTGGAGGATCCAAAGCTCGAACGGACCTTTCTACAGCATCCCAAAGATGCTCCACAGGGTTCATGTCTAGTGAATGGGGAGGCCATTCCAACGTGGTAAAATCTGCAGAATGCTCTTCAAACCATGTTCTTGTCACCATGGCTCTGTGGGGAGGTGCATTGTCCTCCTGGAAGAGTCCATTGCCCTTTGGATGCACGATGACCATGAAGGGATGTAGATGGTCTGCAAGGATGGACAAGTAACCTGGACCATTCAGAGATGCATCTAGACGTACCAGAGGTCCCAACGTGTGCTAGTTGAACACGCCCCAGACCATTACAAACAATTCCCTGAACAGTTCGTAATGGTTGTGAACACCTGCCCGAACAGTTCCTTATTGACATGACGGGTGCATAGCTTTGTTCGGTTTCTGCCAGATACCCACCCTCCCATCCGCTCGAAATAACTGGAAACGGGACTCATTGGAAACCCATCTCCAATCATCCATGGTCCAGTCACTTGAAGAACTCCTTTTCCCCATTTTTTACTTTTTTTTGCTTTTCTTACTTGATCTGTAGTATTGTTACATTCCTTTATAGTCCTTGCATGCAACAGCTTTTGCAAGTTTTTAAAAAAGTTTAAATTTAAAAAGGAATTTAATTAATTTTAATTAAATTAATATATTTAAATAATAATTTAGATTTAAATTTATGCCAAAAATCTGAATGTCATCAAGTTTTATAAAAATCAGAATTCTTAAGGAATTACTTACTTGCTTTCCCTTTTCAGAGTTATAAATAGGCATCAGTTCTTCTACTAACAAAGAGTAGTCAACGACATATTCTATGATCATTGATTTAAAAGTCCAGCCCTTAAAAATTTTTTTTCAAATTAATATAAGGTTTTAGTTAACTTATCAAAATGTTCTTTCACCTAGTTGGAAAAGTGGGCTGATGCACTGATACATATAAAACCTCTGCTGATTTTTGAGGGTATGTCTTTCAGTAGTTATTGCAAATTTTTCCCCAGAAAATGTAGGTATGCCATTCCTAAATGCCTTGCTGATGAATACTAAGGAACACCATTTGGGTATTTGGTAGGGGAGTTGAGTTATCAGGTGTAATAACCATGGAAGAATTGAGAAAACCTGTATGCTAAAAAACAAATTACCTGAAATAAAATGCAATTAATATACGCATACCTCGGATCCATAACCCAGTCTTATATATATTTTTGTATATTTTAATTTCTCATTCCTGTTTACTAAGACTTTCAGTAATTTCATTGCATCTTTATCATTATATATATATATATATATATATATATATATATATATATATATATATATATATATATATATATATATTGGGCTTATGCTATATAAGCTTGCTTTCTTGCATCATATGCCTCTTCTAATACTAAAGGAAAAGGTCTGTTAATAATGTGTACCGATGACCGTATGTGGGTTTTTTCAGACCAGGTATGAGTGTTTTGAGAGTTGGGAATTCCGTCTTTTGTAAATTATGATTAATCTTAACCAGAACATGTCCAAGATATTGAGGATTATGTGTACATTTGCAAAATGAGCCACCAACATAAGTTTTTTAGTGTTTTTTTTTTTTCATATTATGTCAACATTTTCTATTCTGGAGGCCTCATTTTAGTAAGGATGTAGATTTACTTGAGCATGTACAGAGAAGGGCAGCAAGATTGGTGAGCGGAATGAAGGGATCCTCTTACCAAGAGAGGCTTAAGTTCTGCAAATTGCAGTGGCTGGAGACTAAGCACCTACGCTGTGATCTGATTGAGGTGTATAAGGCCTTGAATGGGTTGAGCACGCTGAATTCTGATGGGATCCTTCCACTTGTTCAGATTACGAACCTAAGGGGGCATAAATTCAAATTAAGAAAGGACAGATGTGTGGAAATTTGCCTTTAGGCATCAGGTGGTTAATTGCTGGAACAAACTTCCATCTGTCGTTGTGGAAGTTGATAGGTTGAATAAATTTAAGAAGGAACTGGACAGGCATTTGTAGGGAATGGTGTTTTTTTTTTTTTTTTTTTTTTTGGCTGATGCTGAATAAGCTCATACACTTGCTTTCTTGCATCACATGCCACTACTACTATTTCTTGTACAGGCATATTATGAAATAGCTACGATTGCTGTTAATGTAATGTCCATCATGTGCTTACATATGAAACAATTATGTGACCTGACAACCTTGTGATATTTGTGGTGAGAAATATTTACTCTTCAGCATTTGCAGTGTTTTGAAATCTCACACTATCAGTGTTCACTCATGATGATAGCAGTTTACCTGTTTTTCGTTCTCTCCACAGTAACAATCATTTTGCAATTTGGTATTCATCAAGTTATAAATTTTTTTTTAGTTTACTTGAGAACAGCAGCCGTGGAATTCTTACAAACCTTGCATTAATTAAAATCATTAATCAACAGGAGAAGCAACAGCAGCTCAGCAGAAGTAAGGGGATTTGTAATGTCTCCTATAATTTGCTTACACTGCTATGTACTCTGGCTACTCTGAATAATTGGTACGATTTGTGTAGTAGAACAGCTACTAGATATCGGCATTGCTACATATGTTTTTCACCGTTTAAAGTCCATTTTACACATTTTAGTTATATTTGTATGATATAAATATGAACATAAAAATGTTTGGCCATTTTACAGTTTTATAATTTGATTAATGTTTAATATTTTAGAAATAGTTTTTTGAAAAAAAATATTTTTAGAAATATATATATATATATATTTTTTATCATATGCTTTGATAAGTCTAAATTTCAGGATTTTACAGTAACAAGTATTATATATATTAGGTTTCATTAATCACTTTTTTTGTGTGGCTAAGCATGCAAAATTTTCAGTTCAGACATATTTGTATTTGTATCCTTCACCTTTCCTCTTTTGTTAATTTAGTTAAGTACTGGTTTAATTTTTTCTAATTACTTGGCTTGCCATACAACTAGCATATTCTTACTCTGTGTTACTAGTCATGTTACTCATGTTTCAACAACATGTGGTAGGTAATGCTTTGCAGCCGCTGATGTTTGTTTTACTTTATTTTTTTTCCCATTTCTTATTTATTTTATTTATTATTCATTTAATATTAAAGTGCACGTGTGTGGTACACAGGGTGCTTCAATTAAAATGCACAGGGGTCTCTTTCTTTTCGGTTTTGTCTGTTTGTCATAGGAACCTTTTTCGTTATATTTGGTCTAAAATTTTTGAATTTGATGTTAAAGTTGGACCATTTATATTTTAGGATTTCTAAATTTACACTTTTCTGAATCAACTGCACTTCTTTCTTAGTGGGAAAGTTGTTAACAGTTAACTGTTTGGGGACAGTTTTGTGCCATGTCTCCCCTTGAAAATAATGACAAAAAGAAATAACATTCAAAAGAATTATGAAAAAAAAATCTGAGCTAGAAAACAGCAATTTCATGAAATAGAAGTTTGTGGAAGAAAACCAATGCACAATAATAAATTCATTATCAGAAAAAAAAAAGTGATAAATTAAATGGGAATGGATATTTCAGTGCCTAACTTTTTTTAATTTTGGATGTTTGTCATCAAGGATCAGTTAACAGTAATGTTCAGCAACATTACTGTTGTTGTAAATGTAACTAATAACAGCAGTGGCAGATTCAAGTAATTTTATTCAAGTAATTCAATAACAAAACCACAGATTGTAAGTGCAAAAGCTGCAAATTCACAGCTGTACATCACAATTATTCCAAAAATCTAACTGAAATCTGTTCATCTGTGGATGTACCATCCACTGTATGTTTGTTAATATTTTGTAATTTTTCATTTACTTCACAAGAAAGAATTTTATAATACAGTAAAACTTTAGTTTAATGGACTTGTGTCCTCTTAAATCTGATTGCCAGCTAAAGCTGCCAGAATGTTGTGAAATAAGAAACATTAAACGTTGTAATACTTTATTCTACTGAAATTATTGTGTGTTGGAGTAGAGGAACTTGAAATTTTTCTGTGCCATTTGATTGCAGTGGAAACATTACTAAAAATTATTCAGAATCTGAAATGGCTCTCATATATCCTTGCCCAAGGTTCAGATTACTCCTTACTGATGTGAGACATGCCCAGTAAGCTGATAGAAATGATGGTGAGGAAAATACTGCCTCCCTAGCACTCTTGTTTATTGGGAAAATATTTTCACTGAGGCAGTTATGTCACTGGGTCCCATTTGGGTGAAATGCCTGATTCAGTGGACTCTGTTTGTTATTTTCAAAGTTCCTTAAGAGGTCTGTTAAAACAAGTATCTAAAGTACAGTAAAACCATATAAATCCAAAATTCTCAAGGTGATCAAAAATTTTAACACTTGCACAGTGTTTATGATAATTCCCCTAAAACTCAGATGGTACTGTGATGGCAAATAGCATTTAGTTTGTTTCAGCTATACAACCATGGTTAACTTTTGCATAGCTCCCCAAAGCAGAGTGTATTATTATTAGCCATATGGTGCAAGGAAGCCTGGGACTTATGCTGCACCAGCCAAAAAAAAAATATTCCGTATTATCCTGAGAGAGAGAGAGAGAGAAGAAGAAGAAGAAGGGAATCACCAAGAAAGCAAGAAAGAGAAGAATGATGATATCCAGCTCAGGACCCTGGGTTTGCTCTCAGAATAATACTTTGATATGAATGGTTTTTGATATTTAAACTATGAGATGTATTTGTCTCGCATTAAATTTAAGACTTATGATATAATATTTGGAACTGAAACTGTTTCTGTTTGTGAATGACTTTCCCCCCACCCCATCTTTTTTCCTCCACTATATACAGGGTTATTCAAAATGAAGTCTGGGGTTTCAAACAATTCCTGTACTGAAATCCTGGACTTCATTTTGAATAACCCTGTATATGTACATATAATATTATAATGTAAATGCACATTGTTGTTTCTGTATTGTACTGTTCATTGATCCTTAAGATGGCATTGAGTGCTGAGATGCACCATTATTTTTAGTACCACTAACAAGGAAAAAATGAAACGCTAAAATAAATTGACAAAAGAAACATTTATTTCAACGGAATACAATTTACTAACATTTTATTGTATATTATACTTTATTTGCTTCTGTAGTATCAGAGTCTAAAACTTCTTCATATTCAGGTCTGGCTCCTCTGAATCACTTTTTGACAAAGAGTTCATGTTTTCCCTTGCAGAACTTCTTAAAAGAGTGTGTCACTATTCTCTCCAGGATTTTCTTCCAAGCCACTGAAACGCCCATTCTACAAGTTTTTATGGTGGTGCTTCTTTATCTTACAGAAGGTGTCAACTGATGGTTTTCAGTCAACAACAAGGACTTGTATTCCTTCCTTAAATAGTTCTTAAATGATTTTTTGACTTAAATGTTGAGGAGTTGCAGTGGGCTAGCCATGCTACCAGGAATAGCAACCAAGTCACTACACTTTTCAGCCAGCTTATTCTTTAACTCTTCAGATAAATATCTGTAAAATGCATCAAGAACTACCATACTAGGTGGGTTACATAGAGCACCCAGTATCTATTCCAGAAGAGTTTTAGCCATTTGTCCATCAGCTCAACCTTCATCCATCCATTTTTCTTGTCCACGCACAATATATATATATAGGCGCCTCCGTAGCCAGGTGGGCAGGAGCAACAGTGCATAGCACACGCTTCTTGATTAGACCGGGGTTCGAGCCCATGACCACCAAATACGGAGGATGCGGAAAGGTCAGGGGATGACCACCGCATATCCCTGGAGCAATATGGCCTTAGTTGCTAATGCTCCTAAAAAAAACCAAATAACAACAACAACAACAATGCACAATATCTTTGGGGAAGATCTTGTTCTTTGGTATCGTTTTGTGGTTTAAAATTATATATGGCAGAAACCTTCGGCCACTGGCAGTTATGCATAGAATCACAGTGATACGCTGCGTTTCGTAACTCATTCTTATGATCTTGATTTCTTTAGCACCTTTAGCATTGACAATTTTTAGGCACATCGAAGAATTTACCAGGGTTTCATCAGTATTTTCTATTTGACTAAAATCATAGTTTTGTTTTCTCCTCAATTGAATTAAGTGTCACTGGAGGTTAAGCAGCTTCTGTTGTAAGTCAGCAGGAAGTTTTTGACAAATCAATGTTCAATGCCCTAATGATAGTCCTATGCAATGCATGAATCAGTCACACTGGCCTTCTGTTGCTTTGATATTTTTTTCATCTATTTGAAGGATTTGGCAGTGTCTCCTGCTTTCATTTACATTGCTTGGCATAAATAGGCAATCCTTTCGTACATATCTCAGTAAAAAAACATAATAAAGCTTCCTCTATTTGTGGGTGTCTTCCTTTCTTAGGTCCCATAAACCACTTAGTTGTTGTTTTGCAAGAAAATATGGAGTTGCAGTAATTTCTCCAGTGACTAATATTTGCTTTACTAATATCAAATTTACACCCCACTGCTCTGTTTCCGTACTTTTCTGCATAGACTGTAAGCCTTTGTTTCAATGCGGCATCATATCAAAATCTTTTTGATGACATTTTAAATGGTATTAGGGTCCCAAATTTTAGTTATGTGTGTACTACCACCAACAAACATTGCTCAACTGAAGTGACAACAGGAGGAACAAATATGCATGCCCTTGTGCAGGCACTCCTGTGTGCCTGGCAATCTCCCTCCCATGCAACGACTACCCTTCCCATAACATTCTTTTGACACTGGTTGTTGTTGTTGTTGTTGTTGTTATTTGGTTTTTAGGAGCATTAGCAACTAAGGCCATATTGCTCCGGAATATGCGGTGGTCATTCCCTGACCTTTCCGCATCCTCCGTATTTGGTGGTGACAGACTTGAACCCCGGTCTAATCAAGAAGCGTGTGCTACGCACTGCTGCTCCTTCCCACCTGGCTACGGAGGCGCCGACACTGATTGTAAGATGCACCCCAATTTCAGAAATGTTAAAAGGTGAAAAAAATGTTCATCTTAGAATCAATGAAATGCAGTATTAAATTTTCATTATTATCCTTTGTGGATAATCAGTGACATTGCAGAGTGCATGGATTTAAATTATTTAAAACCTTTTTTCCAAAAAAAAAAAAAAAAAAAACAATGGTCAACTGCACAACTTTTTTTTTTTTTTTGCAAACCCCTTTCTACATATACCAAAATCATGTTTGGTGGGGGCAGAAAAGGATTTGCTATTGTTTTCTTTTATTACATTGTGATGATCTTAAGCGTTTCTTAATATTGACTGCACTGAAGAAAAATTAATTTTAGCTTCTTCAGTGAAATTTCTTGACTTGTTAACTTGAAAGGAGAAGAAACATTTTGATTTGTATGATTAGGTTTTACAACACGTGAGATTGCCCCTTCTTAGCCCAAAATTCCTGGTTGGGACTGTAGGCTCAGATCTTCTAATCAAAAGTGACGAAGCATGTCGTGACCTAGTAGATGAAGCCAAAAATTATCTCTTGTTACCTCAAGAAAGGCCATTAATGCAAGGTCCTAGAACTAGACCACGGAAACCTGTAAGGAGAGGTGAAGTATTATTTGCTGGTGAGTTTTGTTTCATAAATTTTCATGTCTCACTATAGTTAATAATGTTTATGACTGATTTTAATTATTTAAGCAAGTAATATGGTTCATATGCTAATTTTAATTATTTAAGCAAGTAATATACGTTTCATATGCTGGAACACAGGATAATTCCTAGAATGTAATTCCTTAGGTTATTTGTGTATATTTCTGCAAAAGTCTTTCCCTCCCCGATAATCAGTGATGGGGTTCTTGCCACTCCCATTCTCAAATTAGCCCCATTATGAAGTGTTTTTGTTGATGACTAATATCAGTGTTTCAGTTTTTATATCAGTGGATTATATCTATTAACAAAAATGAATCATCTGCCAAGGATGCTTCTTTTTATTGCTCAAATGGATATTCGATCTGTTTTATCAAGATAATGATTTTCTTTAAATATGCAGTAGCTTAAAATAATTGTTGATCATCTATTTTATGTCTTTCAGAGTTTCTCTAAGTTGCTTGTAGACAGTCTTTAAAAAAAAAGGTGGTTGTAAAAGCACTTTTATAATTACCACTTTTGTACACTTAGATACCTGAGGAATTTGCATCATTAATGTCCATTTTTATCTGGACTTGGCGACGTTTAAATTATGTATTAGTATTGGTATTAGCCATATAATGCAAGTAAATTATATATTTTTGCTGAACTTGGCGACGTTTAAATTATGTATTAGTATTGGTATTAGCCATATAATGCAAGTAAATTATAGATTTTTGCTGAACTAGCCAAAAAAATGAAAATAAATAAATATAAAAAAAAAAAGAAAATCAAAAGTCTACATATTTCCCTCTTCATGTAGGTGAAGAGGGAAATATGTTTATTTCCCTCTTCACCTACATGAAGGCTATCAGCAGCAATTGGCCACAAAGGGAACTAAGTCATGTAATTAACTTTCAACAAAAAACTTTCGACAATCCAGTCTAAATCTCTTTCCCTGTAATTTGAATATATGGCTCCTAGTTCTTGAGTCATTTAAAACAATGAACATTTCATTCATTTTACTGTCCCCCTCTCAGAATCTTTATAGACCTTCCTTCAGGTCCCCTCTGATGTGAGTTCATATTGCTCATACAGTTGCCCCATCACCATCCAGTGTCATATGTTGTTACGAAGTCTGCATTTCCTGTTCTGACCTGTAATAGAAAGATATACCCTATTGAAAAATAGATTTACTCCCTATCTCTTCTTTTGTTTTACTGTAGGAACTATAACTTGCAAAAAGGAACTTGTGGAAACTATAACTTCACACAATCAGTCCCACGAGTGCTAAATGTGGTGCTGTTTCTTGTATTCTCTTATTTCTGAACTCCTCTGACCATGTGATCATCCCAACGTACAGAAAATTTGTGTGTTTTACTGTCCAAATGGTCATACGTACCCCATTCTGTCTTCTAAGCTGCTGCCTTGAGATTATGCCCTTTGGGAATATCGGCAAATACATATGTCAGAAGCAGTTTACATTGTCCCACTGTAATGAATTACTTTCGGTAACATAAAGGGTAACTTCCCTGTTTGATTTTACTGTATGGGACTTCTCAGAATAAAACACTTATTGTTACTGTCTTCGTGCCACTTGACATTATTTCCAGATGGAATACTGACAAGTACTTTCCATCCATTTGAAGCAGAAAACATTCTCCACGACTCACACCGTAATTGATTACAGTACTTTTCGTGCAATAAAGGATTACAGTACAACCGTTTGATTTTACTGCAAGGTAAAATCGAACTTTTCAGATAAATAAGACACTTGTTGTCACTGACTTCAGCTCACTTCCCAGAGGGATTCTGGTCATCATTCAGTACATACAGTGTTAGACATACGGACAGTTTACTATACTCAAACATTGCAGCAATACAGGAGAAGTTGCAAGTGCAGATCAAGGAGCCAAAACTTTCAAAAATAACTTGTTAAAATTATTGAAGAGGTGTGTTATACTTCTCAACAAGTTTTTAACATAGATGAAATGGGTCTTTTTTGGAAACGACTGCCTAAAAGAAGTTTCATATCGAAAGAAGAAAAAACATGCCAGGCTTCAAAGCGGTGAAGGATTGGTTGACTTTGTTGTTGGTTGGTAACACTGCAGGGAATTTTAAATTAAAACCCCTTTTAGTTTACCATTCGGAAAATCCAAGGGCTCTTGTTATTTGGTTTTTAGGAGCATTAGCAACTAAGGCCATATTGCTCCGGGGAAGTGCGGTGGTCATTCCCTGACCTTTCCGCATCCTCCGTATTTGGTGGTCACGGGCTCGAACCCTGGTCTAATCAAGTGCTATGCACTACTGCTCCTGCCCACCTGGCTACAGAGGCGCCTACCAAGGGCTCTTAAAGGTTTAGCTAAATCAAACCTATCTGTAATCTGGAAGGCTAATAAAAAAGCTTGGGTAACCAGGCTGCTTTTCATTGATTGGTACGCTGAGTTCTTTTGTCCCGCAGTGGAAAGATATTGTGCAAAAAATAACCTTGATTACGAAGAAATTCTGATCATGGACAGCATGCCAGGACACCCAAGCAAAGAGAGAGCTTAGAAGACTTGAACAATCACATAAGTTTTTTACGTGCCTCCAAACACTACATCGCTGATCCAACCAATGGACCAAGGTGTAATTGCCGCATTTAAAGCGTACTCCATAAGGAACACCTTTTCCCACGCTATTAAAGCCATCAACACTGAAAATGTACCGAGCCTAAATGGGTTTTGGAAATTCTATAACATTAAAACTGCCATCTACAACATTTCAAGTGCCTGGGATGAAGTTACTCAGAAAATCATGAATGGAGTGTGGAGGAAAGTTCAGAAGAAATGCATAAAGCATTCCCAGGAACCTGATGATTCCATTAAAAATGTTAAAATGCAAATTTTTGAACTTGGAAAAGAAGCAGGATTAGAAGAAATTGACGATGATGTACAAGAGATGATCGTAAAAGACAGGGATGGCCTCTCTAATGAAGAACTAATGGAAATGATAAAAGAACCAGAGCTTGCTATTGAGGGAGAAGATGATCAAGATATGACAGATAAAGAACCAATGAAGTTGCTGACTGCAAAAGGACTTAGTGAAGCTTTGAACACTGAAAAAATATGTTATTTCTGGGAGAATGACCCTGACATTGAAGTGCCAAGGTAATAAGAAATTTGAAGAAAGAAATGGATCCCTACATGATGTACAACGAGAGGAAGGGGGCCAAAGCACAACCCAAAATTGACACATTTTTCAGTCCGAAGGTACGAAAACTCAAAAGCACAGGGCCATCAGGTTAAACCGACATTTGTGCATATTTTCACTACCATTTATTATTGATTAGGAAATATCCTATGGAATTGACCACAACTCACAAATACATATGTTACCTTATGGGAATACAGCACTCGCTTACCGCTGATTCACTTAGCGCTCTGTTTTTCAGGAACAAATTATCAGCGCTAAGTGGGGGTCACCTGTATATGGGAGAAGAGGAATGGGATTTCTTTTGTGGTATAGCAAAAGCTTGTATGACCAGTATGAGTATACTGTTGTTAATATTAACCCTTATGTTAATACACTGAAATGGGAAGGGGAAAAGTATACATGTGTACATATATATTTATATATGTATGTATATATATAACAGAGAGAGACCCTGCTTATTGTGGTGGCGCCTATGGTTTTGGTTGCTGAATCTATGAAATAGTTAAAGAACCCACTACTTTAGGTACCATCGTTATTATCATTATTATTTTTATATTAATCTAATTTAATTCCAAGTTATCTCTTTTACCTTTCCGGCATTCTCAGTTTTTTCAACGGTAATTACAATTGACAGGTCAGCACCCCTACCCAATACACTGAAAATAAACATTTGTCTATATTTCATTATGGTTGCCGGGTGTCTCTACTATAACTAGTAGTGCCCTGGATCCATACCCAATTTAATACTTTTTCTTGCTTGCTTAGTTGTTCAGTAATGTGATTATATCCTATTATTTTTATCAATATTATGTATGTACAGTGTATGTATATATATATATATATATGTGTGTGTGTGTGTGTGTGTGTGTGTGTGTGTGTGTGTGTGTGCGCACACACTTAGATAGGTCAATCATTAATGTTAAAAATGCTTTCATTTCTTCCAACCGATTTAATTGCTTATTGTCCCCATAAACTATCATAATACATAAATAATGTATGTGTGTGTTTAATATGTATTAAATACATTATATATAAATTATATACAGTGAAACTTCCCTTTAATGGACAGCCATGGGGAACGAGAATTTGTCCATTAGAGAGAAGTGTCCGCTAACAAGAAGTCTGAGGGAGAAAAAAAAAAAAGAAAGAAAGAAAGAAAAATCGTTAAACGTTTAATGTAAAATTAAATTAAAATATATACAGATTTTGAACAATATTTTTGTAAATAATATACAATTACATACACAAGAGATAAAGAAAAATCGTTAAACATTTAATGTAAAATTAAATTAAAATATATACAGATTTTGAACAATATTTTTGTAAATAATATACAATTACATACACAAGAGATAAAGAAAAATCGTTAAACATTTAATGTAAAATTAAATTAAATTATATACAATTTATATACAATTTATTATAAATTATATACAATGACTTTATCTTAAGAAAAATGCATACAGTAATCACTTAATTTCTTCTGCACCTTCTTCTGGCTGATAATTTTGTTTTCAACATTTGTTTGGAGTGAAGAAACCATCGAAAGTCCTTCAGTATCTTCTTCAGCGGCGAAAAACATTTTTAAACGATTGATTTGTATGAGCGCTTCTTCTATTTTCATCGGTGGTTCGTCGTTAATATGTTCTTCGACAGAATGATCTCCTTTCATTTCTTCATCCTCATGAGGAACTTCTTGAAAAATATAGATGATAATGTCGTTGATATCTAGAACACCATCTTCTGTAGTGAGGATCTTTGTAACCAGGTCACTTGTAGCGGAAGTATCGTACATTATCAATAGATGTTGAAGTTCTTGTTCTTCTTGGTGCTCCACATTGCTGTTCACAACTTCAATTTTTGCGTTTGAGAAGCCAGACTTTACAATTGCATTTACTGAAGAGGAAATCCATTGAATCGCATCTAGGATGCTGAGTTTCTTTGCAAGGTCACTCACACATGTTACATCATTCATGTTTGCAATGAGATGTCTTAAAACACGTTTTCTGTAGTGAAGTTTAAATTTTTTATTATCCCTTGATCCAAGGGCTGACACTGCAGATGTGTTTGGTGGCAGAAAAACAATTTGAATGTTGGACAATTCAATGTGCGGGTGAGATACAGCATTATCCATGAAAAGAATAATTTTTCTGTTTTGACGAATCATGTTTTGGTTAAAGTGACTTATCCATTCGCTCATGATATCTCGTGTCATCCATGCTTTTTTATTAGACTTCCAGTCAACATTCAAAAGATTCAACTTTATGCCCTTGAAACAATGAGGATTTTGTAGTTTTCCTATAACAAGAGGTTGTTCAAAGTCTCCCAGCATATTTGTACACAATAGTACAGTCAAGCGTTCCTTAGAAATTTTCCGCCCTGGCACTTTTCGTTTTTTAGACTCATTGTTTTTTCAGGAAGAGCTTTAAAAAACAACCCTGTTTCGTCACAGTTGTAAATATCCTTAGCTTCAAAATCACGACATAAATCTTCCAATATGACGGTCCATTCTGTTACAACCCCAGTATCAACAGATCCACCTTCACCACTTACAGTTTTCCAAGAAATTTTATGCCGAGTTTTGAACTTGTCTAGCCATCCCACAGAAGCTTTGAACTCATTTACGCCCATAGATTTCGCAATCTCCAAAGCCTTTTCCCTAATAATAGGCCCATTAATGGAATTTTTTTAGCACATGTGCGACAAAACCACTCATACGTAACATTGTCAATTTGAAGTCCAACAGTTTTCGGGAATGATTTTTGAACCTGATCATTTCCGTGTTGCCAAAATTGTTTGAGCAGTTTATTTTTTTTCTTTAGGATGTCGCTTACCTGCATCTTCCCGATTTTGAATTTTGCAGCAAGATTGTGAACACTTTTTTTTTGCCGATCATACGCATTAATGAGTTCGACTTTATCTTTTAAAGTTAAATGTTTACGAGAAGACATTATGCACTTCACACGACACTGAACAAAACTGAAAACTGAAACTCAAAAGACGAAAGGCCGACCCCCCCCCCCCCGCACACACCAAATTCATCAGAAGTTTTACACGTGCCTTAAAATTCTTGAAAAAGGGTTTAGAACCACGACGTAAACCTTGATAAAATTCAGAGAATCGGAAATAGAAAATAAACACACGATTGAGGCAATATGTGGAAGAAACGTTCCTAGAAAAAGAGCCGTGAGCTCGCCCGCTGTCCGTTATGGGGAGATCAAATTAAGTGCTAATCTAAACGAAACAGTGCAGATTGCCTGTCCGCATCTGTTACAGAGAATGTCCGCTAGACAGAAGCTGAAAATACCTTAAAACCAATCGAGGAGAGTTGGGGAATTTGAAAATGTCCGTTTTAGAGAGATGTCCTTTAAAGAGAGGTGTCTGTTAGGAGACTGTATTAATAGATATGTATATATGTATTTTTTTTTTTCCTTATGTGTTTTGTTTTTATTTGATTTTTTACAGTGGCCTTTCCTTCTTACTGGCCTACTTTCATTTAATTTATTTTGCATTATTTTATTCTTTCTTTCTTTCATTATTTATTTTCTCTTTATTTTATCTTAATTTAAACTAGGGGCTCCTCCCCCCCTCCCCCGATTGCTTCTTTTGATAAAATAATATATTTACAGAAGCTTTCGGCACTGTGTGTGTGAGTATGCGTGTGTGGCTCTTCCTCAGCTATGAATACATAAATACATTACATATGGAAATCAAGAATGGTACCACGTGGTCATGCTAGATAAACAAAGTGCAAGCACGAGGTTCATGTAGCATGATCACACTAAAACTGAAGCTTGTTTTACTACAGTAAAACAAGCTTCTGTTATGTATTTTAGTATTTGTTACGTATTATCACTTAATCCACATCCCTCTTCTCCCATCGGCTGAATAAATATCACTAGGGGGAAAATTATTTTAATGTATGGAAAGATGTACAAATATCTATTTACATGTTTGTATGTAGTTTTCACTGACTTAGGATTTCATAGTTAACTGGTGAGATAAAATAAAATAAAGTAATCTCTCAACTTCAAAGTTTGAACCTTCTGATTTTTATGCAACAAAAATTTGGAAATCCTCTAGTTTTGGAAAATTTGAAAGTTGGTAGGTATGCAAATATTAATGTTAATGGTATAGAGCACTTTAGGGGTATAAGCCTCAGGTCGCAAAATAGTTAATTCACGTATAAGTTAGTGCAAGTGCAGCATTTCTGCATGCAGCCAGCTACTAAGTAACTAGGAATTGGCATCATTAAATACATCTCATATTGTAATACCTTCACGAGTTACCATGATATTGCACTAGTACGAGTAATGCTTCATCAGTGGAGAAGACTGTTGTTATTTATTCTAAGCTCCATTGGTGGGCAGGTACCTTGCATCACCAGGGTACCTGCCCACCCACTGATGAGGAGCCAGCAAGCTCTGAAACAGTGCTGTATGGGTGGTGGTGGTATCTGCCGAGAATAAGTAAGAATAGTCTTCTCCATTGGTGAAGGATTACTTATGTAGTTCAATACCATGGTAATTCATGAAGATATTTACAATATGTACTTAATGATGCCAATTCTTAGTTATTTGGTAGCTGGCTTGCATGTAGAAATGATTCACTTGCACTAACTTGCACGTCAGTTAACTATTTTGCAACCCAAGGCTTAGAGCCCTAAAGTGCTCTTTGATCTTAATTACTTGCACACCACTAGGCATCTCCCATATTGTGAAGTTATACTTTGCAACTGGGTTGCCATGATTACATCACCAGGGTATCTGCCCACCCACTGATGAGGAGCCAACAAGCTCTGAAATGGTGCAGTCTGGGTGGTGGCATCTGCCAAGAATAAGTAACAATAGTCTTCTCCGTTGGTGAAGTGCTACTTATTCGAGGTAGTGCAATATCATGGTAACTCATTGTGAAGGTATTCTTAATATGAGATGTACTTAATAATGCTCTATTATATAATACTCAAGTAGTAGAGGAATGTGATGCAAGAAAGCAAGCTTATGAAGCATCAGCCAAAAAAAACCATTTCACACATCCATACCCTCTAAAAGTTTGTCCAGTTCCTCCTTGATTTATTTAGGCTATCGACTTCCACGACAGCTGGAAGTTTGTTCCAGCAATCAGCTACCCGCTGGCTAAAGGCAAATTCCTGCACATCTGTTAGTATTAGCGGTGGCCACATGGTGCAAGGAAGCCTATGGCTTATGCACAACCAGCCAAAAAAATAAAATAAAATAAAATAAATTTTTGTAAAAGAATAAGAGAAGTTTACCTCAATATGATACGTAGAACACTTCTGTATGATACTCTCCAGAAATGAAAACGAATAAAACATTAACACAAAATGATTACGGTAAAAAAATCAATTGAACACAATTAAAAATCGATTTTCCTTCCTGAAGCTGACAATGCTTTTCGACCATATGTCGTGATCACAGGAATGAAAATTGTTGAGTATGTGTGAACATGAATCTTAAATAGAAATTATTAGTCTTTGCACATGTGCATAAAAGACCACTAATCGGAGATTAGATATGGCCGGCGAATGTTAATAGAATTCTCATGTAATTTAATTTCGACGGTTTCAGCAATTAATAGTCTTGTATAATTGCGTTGGACACTATTTTGGCCTCATTGAATAAAAATATATGTTTTTCATTAATGGTATGAAAGGCTAGTTCTGACTCTGCTGAACAAGAAGCACAACCTGAGGACACGTGCTTTTAACCTGAAAATTCAGAGGAAACCGCATAGATCCTTGGTAAGACGAGTCACAAGCACCGCAAGAAATGTTATATATCAGGTCATTTATTTGTGTTGCAAAAGAGGAAAGAACTGAGTGATTGTTCAGTATAGCGTGTAATTTCTGTATTGGTCTGGCAACAATCTTAAATTCAGTATCTTTAAGGAATGTGTTAAGTTCTTTGTGCCACTGTTTACTGTATGGGACAAAAACAAAGTATTTTTTGATGCTACTATTGTTGATTGGTGTATTTTTTGTATCCTTAGCTTGTACCCTAATTCGGTTTATAGTAGCAAGGGGGTAACCTCTGTTTAATTATTGGTTAATATCTGTATTTCTGAGTAAAGCAGATTCCATCATTGAATATTTATAGGCATTGAGAAATCGATTAAAGATAAAGATAATAGACCTTTTTTAGGTGAACTGGTGATAGCTGTTATAATGCAGAAGCATATCGGTGTTTGTTGGTTTACATTAGATGTTAAATTGGAGTCCTGAGTAAGCATGAAATTTAGAAAATTTAATGACTTAGTATTCGTATTTTCCCTTTCCAATGTAAAATTGAGTCTGGGATGAATATTATTAAACGAATGTAAAATGTCTTGGATAGTGCTATTATTAGTAATAACAAGAACATCGTCTAAATCTCCCATAGTATATGATATGGGGTAGAAAAGGTGTCAAATGTATATGCCCAGTTGTAGAGAGAGAGAGAGAGAGAGACCAATATTAAGCCACTTAGACTTAATCCCATTGGCAAACCAAAAATTTGTTAGTATACTTTGTCTCGAAAGGTGATATAGTTGGCTTCAACTAAGAGTTTAATTAAGCGAAAGGCGCCTCCGTAGCCAGGTGGGAAGGAGCAGCAGTGCGTAGCACACGCTTCTTGATTAGACCGGGGTTCGAGCCTGTCACCACCAAATACGGAGGATGTGGAAAGGTCAGGGAATGACCACCGATCCCGGAGCAATATGGCCTTAGTTGCTGATGCTCCTAAAAACCAAATAACAAACAAACAAACAAACAATTAAACAAAAATTTCTTTAATAGGAAGCTTTGTATAATTAATCAGTATAGAATTTAATATATCCCAAAGAATATCTAATGTGTATTCAACATTTACATTTGTATATAACAAAGTAATATCCAGTGAGAATAAATTATCATTACCACCAAGTCTACAGTCCTTAATGTTGTTAAATAATGTATTATAGTTTTTTTATCCCAAATGTATCGCCTGTGTAAAGGGTTTTATAATACAGTGGATTCCTGTTATTTGGGCCACTGGTTAATTAGGGCAGCCGTTTATTTGGGGCAAATCTTAAAAAACAGAACCCAATCAAGAAAATAGCCAGGGTTTACTTCGCTTAATTGGGGCAGGAGACTGCAGCACTGGAGATTACCCTACGATTGTCTCCAATCGTACCACACGGTTCGTTCAGATTTCTGGAGGTCACAACCATAAAAAAAAACAATTAGCAGTCACCTGTTTATTGGGCTTTTCTGTTAGTGCAATCTATCATAAACGGATAGTTAACTCTATCTTGCTGGAATTCTGTGGGTTATGGTGAAATGTGGTTACACTTCCATGGAATCTTCAATCATATAAGAAATTAATTTTCAGAATCTTCTCTTCATTCCTATTTTTAAAGCTTCGTAACTTGTTACTCTGTTCTCACTTGCCCATATCGTGTTGCAATTTGTGTGTGCCGTGTTCTTTGTTATTGATTGCTTATCTTTTTACTGTTATAAATTAAATTTAATAGAATTAAAATTCAATTCACAAACATGATCACAATGACCAGCCAAATGCTCCAGTGAACACCATAGCACCTATAATTTTGTCTCTTTGTTGCCAAAAAGTTGCCACGGTTGACCTAGGGATGCCATACTCTTGAGCTACATCTGTAATTGTTCTACCTTTCTGCACTTTATCTTTAATTTCTTTCTTCTTTTCTATGCTCAACCAAGTGTGTTTCTTTCCTGTATTATTCCGCTGTTCACTTCTCTTTGGACCCATTATCAAATTTCACTCAAAAAATAACTGCCAAAGCACAAAATTTTTTACTTTATGAGAAATGCAGAATTATAAATTAGCACAAACAACTCGAGCAAACATGAACTCAGACTACGATTATTAACAAGATAATGTTGTCTCATAACTGAGGAAGAACTAACGGCATACCTGTAGCTATCTTTGAGGGTGGCTAACGTAGCTGAACGATTGTAGGATCCATTCCCGCTTTATCTATCATTGGTTAAATGTTACTCCCACTCTTTAATACCATTGGTTAAAATGTATGAAGCAACTGTCACTATTTAGCGCTATTTAGTAACATTAAATGCAGCTACGTAGTCCAGCAAAGAATTCTATCGTGCAATGTCATGTAGTGTTTGCGCCGGCCTGTGAAATCCGACTGTCGAATTGTGGTACGTCGAATTGCGAGGCACCACTGTATCTTTATTTTCCCGACGTTCACATAAAGCTGAACTGTCATGTCTGTTCAACTTAAGAAGTTGTGTTTCTTTTATGTTATTCACCACTTGGTTAACTTGTTGAATAAATAAATCTTTTTGGTGGGACATTACGAAGTCCAAATTCAGTATCTATTAAGAACTGTTTTTTAGGTAGCTTGCAAGGTGGTAAATTATAATTTAATCACTTTGGATAAAAGTGAAATGTGGTCCTGCGATAGTGTATATGAGGAAAGATTTAAAACCTGTTGATATGTAGGAATGTTGCACATTGGGTGAGGGGGTGTTCGAGAACTAGCTGAAGTATTCTTTTAGCATGTTATATGCGTGTGTGTGTGGGGGAGGTCATCAACGAGAACTCGTATGCACTTTGTCCAAAGCTTGTGACAATGTGTTTGAACTTGTTTGAACCTGTCCTGATACCCCCGATAATGTATTCAATTTGTTAATGTGTCTGTTATTTATTTCTTTTGCGAGTGCTTCACTTCGAAAATCTGTGGAGGTCTTCAATACAGACCAATCGTTTGGGTGTAGATAATTTTTTAATTTGTCGTGAAATTTCCTAACTTGTGAAAGGTATTTTTGTTTATTAGAATACCGAGATTTTAAGGCAAGTTTAACTATATTGCGTGACGTGGGAAGTACTAGTTGCTTTATGCCCAAAATTTTATGATTTAAATTTACCCTGGCAAACTTCGGAATGACGTTGTTTTGAAGGCAATATTTTAGGAAAGAAATATGATAACTTTGACCGTGATTCTTAGTGTTAATCTAATGTAATTTTGCACCAAGCTGTTCAAAAAATCCCCCATAATTATGTGTATCGATAGGTTATGCCTGGAGAGGAAGGAAGTCGTTTTAATTTCTGGAGAGTATCATACTGAAGTGTTCTACGTATCATATTGAGGTAAACTTTTCTTATTCTTTTACAATATTGAAATCAACATAGAATGTATTGAGCATCACAGCTCTGGTTTATACTGTAAATAAATAAAATAAAATAATAAAAATAAAACAATAATGAGAAGAAAATTTTAAAAAATAAATAATTAATAAGAGAAAAGGAAATAGGCAACTTATGCATTTCCCTCCTCCCTTAGGTAATTATCCAGCTGGCCTTTCAGCCTCTACCACCCATGTAGGTAACTTATTCCAATAATTTATAATTCGCTGGCTAAATAAATCTTCCTGCAATACAGTCTAAACATCTTCACCTCCATAAGGTGAAATTATGGCCCCTAGTTCTAGAATCATTTATAACTGTGAAAATTTCATCCTCATTAATTTTACTTCTGCTTCTCAGAGCCTTAAACACCTCAATCAAGTCTCCTGTAAGGTGCCTGGTTTCCAAGCTCTGCAACCTACACATTCGAAGTCTTTCCTCATATGGACGGCCTTTTGCGGATCTCGCCATGTGAGTTACCTCTCTTTGGACCCTTTCAAGAAGCACAGTGTCTTTCTTTATGCGCCGTCTCCACAATTGAACACAGTATTCCAAGTGTGGTCTAACACCTTACATATTGGGATTATGACATCCTTATCTCTACTAGCAATTGTTCAATATATCATTGATACAACACCATCAGCCTTCCTTGCAACCTGTCTACCATGCTCGGAGAACTTCATGTCTGACTTATCGTAACACTCAAGTCCCTTTACTCCACTGCTGGCTTTAGTTCAACTCCACCAAGGGTATAAGTTATTTTGGGGTTACTGTTCCCCAGGTGTAATACCTTAAGCTTTGCTGGATTAAAGCATAGCTGCCATTTTTCTTATCATTCATGAAGTCTATCTAGATCACTCTGAAGAAGCTCTGCTTGGTGGAGATCATTAAATACTATACCGATCTTTACATCATCTGCAAATTTAGACACACACCCTCTATCCCTTCATCGATGTCATTTACGAAAATCAAAAACAACAGTGGTCCTAATACTGATACTTGGGGAATTCGTCTTCTTACATCACCTAATCTGAGGAATTACCATTTATCACAACCCTCTGCCTCCTGCCCTGAAGCCATCCAGCTATCCATCTAAAGATTTTCCCTGTGATTCCAACCTGTTCCAGATTATAAAGTAGCCACTTGTGTGGGACTGAGTCATATGTTTTGCTGAAATACAAATAAACAATGTCAAAATTATTCTCTAAATCCAGCTCTTGGGTGACCCTGTCAAAATAGCTAACCAGATTAGTTAACCATGCTGAGTATCTTACAGAATTCCATTTCTATCTAAGTGATCCTGAATTCCACCCTTGATCATTGTCTCCATGATTTTCCTTACTACTGAAATTACATTGACTGGCTAGTAATTTCTCACTTCACTTTTAGAACTCTGCCCTTATGTATTGGAGATACATTGGCACTTTTCCAATCCAACATGATCACTCCCAAGTCCAGTGATTCTCTCATAATTAGCCTCCACAGTTCAATGCACTCACTTGCTCCCTCCCTTAAGATTATAGGGTAAATGCCATCAACTCCAGGAGCTTTACTGGCTTGTAGGCTCAAAAGTTTTTTTTTTTTTTTTTTTTTTCATTAAATAAACATGTGAAATTTCAAAGTCATTAATTACATTTTTTCAACTTTACTCCCATAATTTCTCATTGTTGTAAAGGGTTTTTCCTCTGTAAATATCATTGCAGAGTAACTATTGAGTTCATCTGCAACTTTAGCTGGGGTATCTAATACTATCCCACGTCCATTACATAAGGATCCAATCTGGTTTATCCTTCTCTTCTTTGCATTTATATATGTGAAGAAATCCTTGTCCTCACTCTTTGCTCTCTTTGCCAGTGATTTCTCATAATCTGCTTTTGCCAGCCTAGCTTTTTCTGTGGCAGTACTAGAGATCAATATGTAGCTGTTATAGGATTCAGTACTTTTTATTGCCCTGTAACTTTTCCATGCCGTCTTTTTCTGCTCAAGTAATCTGGCTACTTCCTTATTCGTCCAACTTGGAATCTTCCTAGTGGAGTATTTTTTTTTAATGGTATAATAAGCATTCAAGGCTTCTGTGATTAATGTTTTAAAGGTATACCATAATTCAATTGTATTCACTCTCTGTGTGATATCTGCCCATTTAATAGAGGCCATGTAGCACCTTAAGGCATCGTAATTTCGTTTTCTGAAATTATAACCCATTCCTTTGCCTTTAACTACTGCTACCTCTCTTCATCATCCACATTAGAACTCAGTGATTACTTCCTGCTACTGGTTCCTGTACTGTCAGCCCTATTATGCCATCTGGTTCATGGGTGATAATGAGGTCTAGAATATTCTTTTTTCCTAGTACTTTCATGCTTATACAAATAACAATCATCTAGTTCAGTGGTGTCCAACCTACAGCCCATGGGCCAGATTCAGTCCCCAAATAATTTTTATATGGCCCTTGCAGAAAGTGAACTAGAACAGCATTTTAGAGCATTGTGCCACTGCGTGTACAGGTGTGCAAGCGTCGCGCTCCACTGTATCAAACATGTAGTCCAGTGCAGTCATATGTGTGCTAAATACAATTATGTATGTATCAATCTTTTCATATTCTGAAATTCTCCTATTTTGATATAACTTGTTCATTGTATTGCATTGTTATTAATTTGTACCAAATTAAAAAAATCATCCTTAAAAATTTTCCAAAAGAGGAAAGGCGATTTGGAGCGTCGTGTTTTTAATCAAAGGTGGATGAAGACTATTTCTTCATTGAGTCAACGAAAAGCAGTGTTTGATGTGTAAGGGGACTTTGTTAGTTTTTAAAGAATATAATTTAAATCGACACTATGATATCAAGCATAAATCTTATGATCAATATAAAGGAGTGTTGCAAAAAGAAGAGGGTCCAATGTTACAAAATGAATTAAGAAAACAACAAAACACTGAAAAATGTTATCAGTCAAGAAATTTATCTGCTGTAAGTGCCAGTTATCAAGTTGCGCATTTGATCGCTTTTGAAAGTCTAACTGTTCAGTGATGGTGAATTTGTTAAATGTTGTTTGTTAAAAGCTGCAGAAGAAATTTTTCCTGAGAAACAAACACTGATACAAGACATTACTTTGTCTCGACAAACTATTATGTAAGAGTAGAAGATATTGGAAAGAATTTGTTCGAACAACTTTTGAAAACATAAAACAAATGATATATTTTAGTGTGGCATTGGATGACAGTACTGATGTAAATGACACAGACCAACTCCCTATCTTCATATGTGGAATTAATGATTATACCGGTTTAAGATTTAGCTGATCTACAGAGTATGCATGGAACAACTACAGGTGAACATTGTTTTGAAAATTTTTTCCAATCTGTTGAAAAGTTAGGATTTAACATTAAAAACCTGGTAGGAGTCACAACTGATGGTGCAAAAAAACATGATTGAAAACATTGGGCTTAGGGTAGGAGAACCAAGAAAATTATAGATATCGGAGCTGAACCTCCTATTGGAATTCACAGCGTTGTGCATCAAGAAGCTCTGTGTGGGAATGTATTGGATCTCCGACATGTTATGTGGTTATTTCAGCTGTAAATTTTATAAGATCATATGGCCTTAATCACCATATGTTTCAAGAGTTAGAAATTGAAGCTAAATACGAAGTTGTAATTTTACATAGTGCAGTGAGATGGCTTAGTTTTGTTTTTTAAACTGTGTCATGAAATTGATATTTTTATGACAGAAAAAGGGAAACCAATAAAACAACTATCAAATATGGAGTGGCTCTTTGATCCTGTAATTCTTACAGACATTTCTAGTTATTTAAATGCTCTTAATTTAAAACTACAAGGGAAAGAAAAATTAGTCTCCGATTTGTATGGTGAAATCAAATCATTTCAGAATGAGTTCTTATTATTTAAATCCCAATTTGAGTGAGAATTTAGTTCACTTTGAAGGTTGCGTCGAGCTAAAACAGAAAGACATATTTCAAGAATCATTGCCTCTCATTATTACAATTACTTTTTGACAAGATTGAAAGTCTATTTGTTGATATAAGATCCCACAAAAAAAAAAAGACAAACTCGTTTGAGAATCCATTTACATCTATGGCTGAAACTACAATCCCAGCTTGCAACTTGAACTTCTTGATCCTCAAGCCAAAGCTTGGTTCAAATATAAGTTAAACTATTTGAATTGTACGACGCTGTCCCATCTGAAGATTTTCTGCTAATAAAAGAAAATGCCATGAAAATGGCTACTTTCTTCAAATCAACGTATGTTTGCGAGCAAATTGTTTTACGCATGAAATCAAATAAATATTCAAAAAGAAACAGAATAACAGATGAGAATCTTCATTCTGTATTGAGAATTGGCGTCACATATTTACAAAAAAAAATTTTGAACAGTTATCTAAAAAAATTTAGCCTCAATCATCTCATTAAATGTTAAGTTTCGTTCATTAAATGTTATTTATCATTGTACTAAATAAAATTTTCTTCACCTTAATATCGAAAAGCAGTGATCCTTTTCAGGTTGTAAATTTTCAAAAGGAGCATTTAAAAGCAAAAATAAGGTATTAAAAAAAAAAAAGAGTAAAGTATTTTTTTAAAAATAAAGTCATATTTTTATAATTTTAATAAAAATCTAAAAAATAAATCACTGACATAGATTTGTTGCACATAAAAGTGTTGAGAATTTGCATTTTTTATATATAGACTGAAAATATAAAAATGGTAACATGAAAATAGAAACTTCCTTTTACATGTAACAAGATATGGAAAATGTAAACACTAATTTTTCTCAAATCTCTCAGTGTGGCCCTCAAAACAAATCTAACTTTCAATATGGCCCTTGTACTGGAAAAGGTTGGACACCACTAATCTAGTTGATTTAAAAATTTTGTCCCCCATGTGGAGTTTCCTTCCCATTTGCTCCAATTACAGGCAAATTAAAATAAATCATAATAAGACATTGATGCTTACTTGCCCATTCCATTTGCATGTAGAGGCTCTCATGAAAATCTTCACAATCACCTGGCCTGTAGATTACTCCCGCTCTCATTATACCTTTGCTTCCAACTATCTCACACCATACAGATTCTATACTAGCATGTGAAACGTCTGAATCCAGGAAAGCTTTCGTCGTGCTCCAGCTACTTTTGATAAAAAACATGACCTACCACCCTTTCTGTCTTCCCTATCCTTCTTAAATACATTATACATACCGTACTGAAACTCATCATCTATCTTCGGGTTACACCATGTTTCCGTAAGCCCTATTATGTCACTGTTACTTGACCTAACCAGCAGTTCAAATTCACTCATTTTATTTCCTTCTGACATTACTGTATAAACAATTAAAACTTAGTGTTCTTGTATACTCAACTTCCCTGACACACCCCTTAAAGTTATTTAAGCTTGCTTCCCTGGCATTAGCTACCCGCTCATTTGACACATTTCTGCCCTCAGAACATCTCTTGAGGCAATGTTAGGTGGATTGGAAAACTGCTAGCTTGGGGGGATTCACAAACTAACAGTTTAACAGTAGCAGCAGGCAAAGGTGGAAGTGATTCTTCCACTGCTTCTATTGGAATGAGCAGCAGCCCGGAAAGCAAGTTGCTGGAGATTTCACGAACTGCTGGGAATCATGAAACAAGTAAATACATAGGCTGTGTTAGAGTAACTAAAAGTAACAGGTGCATGTATACCAATGCTAGAAGTATAGTAAATAAATTTGATGAATTTGAAGTGCTGGTCAAAACATCAAAGGCAGATATTGTTGGGATATCAGAGACGTGGTGTCACACAGATATAAGGAATGCAGAATTGGAATTTGGTGAGTACAATGTGTACCGAAAGGATAGACAGAATAGGGTTAACAATGGCCACAGGCAGAAGCAAAAGTGATTCTTGCACTGCTTCTATTAGAATGAGCAGCAGCTTGGAAAGCAAGGTAATGGAGATTTAGAGGACTGCTGGGATTCATAGTGGAACAAGTAAATACATGAACTGTGTTAGGGTAACTAAGAGTAGAAACAGGTGCATGTATACTTGCATGTACACCAATGCTAGGTGTATAGTTAATAAATTTGATGAGCTTGAAGTGCTAGTCAAGATATCAAAGGCAGATATTGTTCGGATATCAGAGACATGGTGCCACACAGACATAAGCAGTGCAGAATTGGAATTTGGGGAGTACAATGTGACTGGAAGGGAGGAGGGGTTATGCTGTTAGTTAAGAAACACACAAAACCTAAGGAAGTGCATACAATGGATTTTGGTGGACAATGCAATGTTGTCTGTTTGGTGTGACATAAGCACTAGGAAAGGAAAAATTAGAATATGTGTGTGTTATAGGTCTAATGATTCTGATGAGTATAATGAGCAGTTGTGCAGAGAAATAGAATAGGCCAGTAAATCAGAATGTCTTATAATGGGGGATTTTAACTTTCCAGATATTGACTGAAACTTGCGGATTGGTCACACGCACACTAGCAAGATTTTTGTGGATTTATTGGATGACTGTTTTCTACAGCAACATGTTCGAGAGGCAACCAGAGGGAGTAATACTCTTGATCTGTTTATCAGCAGTGATTATTCATGCATTAAGAATTTGCAGATAAAGGAACCACTGGGTGTGACAGTGATCACAATGTACTGATGTAGGAATTACTTAAAGATGTAACTGCCATCAAGGCTAAAGGGAAGGGCTTTTGCTTTCGTAAAGGTGACTACAGTGGTCTCAGATAGTTATTAAATTCTGTACAGTAGGATCAACTGATGATGTTACCAACTTTGAATTCTAAACGGGAAGCCTTCAGGGTCTTAATTTTGGAGGCTACTAAGCTTTTCATTCCAACTAAGAAATACTGTTCAATGTTTAGGCCTAAATGGATGTCAGATGAACTAACGAGGCCCGTAGCAGAGAAGAAAAATGTATGGGATGCATATAAATTATCAGGTGACACAGAAGCCTATGGCAGATATAAACAAGTCTGTAATCAAATCACAAAGGAGGTTAGACAGGTGAAGGCAGAGTACGAGAAATTTTTGGCAAAGGATTCAAAGAAAAACAGCAAAGAGTTTTTTTACTTATGTAAATTCAAGAAGGAAAGGGATGAATCAGATTGGACCACTTGACATAGATGGGTTGACTGTTGATGATCATGCTTAGGTAGCTGATAAACTGAATAAGTATTTTGCATCAGCATTCACACATGAGGAGTTATTCAATGAGCAGAGTGGCAGAAGTTTATCAAACTCTAACTGGGGCCTAAGTGGTTTTTTAATAACTAAGAGCAAAGTGGAGGAGAAATTGTTGAAGTTAAATATAAAAAAGGCGCCTGGGGTGGATGGGATCCATCTAGTTATATTAAACAAGGCAGCAAAGGAAGTAAGCAAACCCTTAGACATAATTATAAGAGCTTCCTTGGGCTCAGGGGAAGTCCCCATGGACTGGTGGTGTTCAAAAGTATCACTAATTCACAAAGGGGGTTCAAAAGTTGACACAGGTAGCTATAGACTTGCTAGTTTAACCTGTGTTCCAGAAAAAATAATGGAATCACTGGTTAAAGAAGCATTGCAGTATCATCTAAACAAGTCTGCAGTAATAGTTGAGACACAGCATGGGTTTGTTATGGGAAGTCTTGCCTGACCAATTTGATTGGATACTATGATGTGATCACAAAGGAACTGAATCCCAAAAATAATTTTTATATCATATACTTGGAATTCAGGAAAGCTTTTGATAGTGTTGCACATGGAAGACTGCTGTACAAATTGGAGAGGTATGGCATTAAGGGTAAGTTGGTACAATGGATAAAGGGATGGTTGAGTGGGAGATGACAGAGAGTGATAATCAATGGACACTGCTCTTTGTGGACTAATGTTATTAGTGGAGTTCCCCAGGGTTCCGTGTTGGAGCCCATTGTTGTTTTGTATATTTATCAATGATATTGATGAAGGCATTAGCATTAGTAGAGGCATTTGATGCAAGAAAGCAAGCTTATGCAGCATCAGCCAAAAAAAAAATAAAGTAAAATAAATAAATAAAAAATAACCACTTCCACTTCACCCCTCTGTTCGTTCGAAATACCTGTCCAGCTGAGCCTTAAACTTATTTAGGCTATCAACTTCCACGACAAGGGATGGAAGTCTGTTCCACCTACCAACCACCCGCTGGCTAAAGGCAAATTTCCGCACATCTATCCTACATCATTCTTTCCTCAATTTGAATTTATGCCCTCTCAGGTGATTATTCTGAGCAAGAGGAAGAATCCCATCAGCATTGAGCATGCTCAAACCATTCAAGGCTTTGTACACCTCTATCAGATCACCTTGCTGGTGCCTAGTCTCCAGACACTGTAATTTGCAAGATTCAAATTGGCACAGATTCAAATTGAGGAAAGACAGTTGTAGAATAGATTTGCGGAAATTTGCCTTTAGCCAGTGGGTAGCTGATGGGTGGAACAGACTTCCATCTTTAGTTGTGGAAGTTGATAGCCTAAATAAATTTAAGGCTCAGCTGGACAGGCATTTTTCATGAATGGAGTGGTGAAATGGAAGGTTTTTTTTTTTTTTTTTTTTGGCTGATGCTGCATAAGATTGCTTTCTTGCTCGTATGCCTCTACTAATGCTAATGCCAAATAAAATCTAAATGTTCTGGTATGGATCTTTTAGAAAATATCTTAATATTAAGACTTTACAAGATGAGACCAAGGATTTTGCTTGCACTATATAATAAGTGTTTGTATGTGGGTTTATTTCCTACAATTTCTAAAACAGCATTATTAAAACTTTTTCTTAAACTGGAAAACCAAGAAATGATGCTAGGTCTTATAAGCCAATTGCTTTGTTGGCTAATATGGGGGGTTTTCTGGAATGCTTTTACTTCTGGAATAACTCCCCTCCTTCATGAGGCTAATTTAATTTCCCCTCAGCAATATGGATTTTGTCCTAGAAGATCCAGTGAGGAAGCTCTGGTGGATTTTGCGAGTTACATCTGCGGATTGGAAAAGTGGAAATGTATCTCCCATACATAAGGGTGGCTCTAAAAGTGAAGTTGGAAATTATCGACCTGTCAGTCTGACTTCAGTAGTAGGGAAAATCATGGAGGCAATGATCAAGGTTGGAATTCAGGATCATTTGGATCGAATTGAAATTCTCAAGGATACTCAGCATGGTTTTGTAAAGGGAAAATCATGTTTAATAAATCTGGTTCGCTATTTCGAAAGGGTCACTCACGAGCTGGATTTAGGGAATAATTTCGACATTGTTAATTTAGATTTTAGCAAAGCTTTTGACTCAGTCCCACATGAGCGGTTGCTTTATAAGCTGGAACAGGTTGGAATCACTGGGAAAATCCTTAGATGGATAGAAGGATGGCTTCAGGGCAGGAGGCAGAGGGTTGTGATAAATGGCTATTCCTCAGATTGGGTTGATGTAAGAAGTGGGGTTCCCCAAGGATCAGTATTAGGACCACTGTTGTTTTTAATTTTCATAAACGACATTGATGAAGGGATAGAGGCCGTGATGTCTAAATTTGCAGATGATGTTAAAATTGGTAGAGTAGTTAATGATCACAGTCAAGCTGAGCTTCTTCAGAGAGACCTAGATAGACTTCAAGAATGGTCAGAAAAATGGCAGCTGTGCTTTAATCCAACAAAGTGTAAGGTATTACACCTGGGAAACAGTAATCCCAAAAAGTAATCCCAAAAAAACTTATTCACTTCGTGGAGTTCAAATAAACCCAACACTGGAGGAAAGGGACTTGGGTGTTACGATACGGTCAGACATGAAATTCTCTGAGCATTGTAAACAGGTTGCAAGGAAGGCCCATGGTGTGTCCTATCGATGATCTATCGAACTTTTGCAAGTAGAGATAGGGACGTGATAATCCCATTATAAGGGTTATGTTAGACCACACTTGGAATACTGTGTTCAAGTATGGAAACCGCACCTAAAGAAAGACATCGAGCTTCTTGAAAGGGTGCAAAGACGGGTAACTCGCCTGGTGAGATCGGCAAAAGGGCGTCCTTATGAAGAAAGACTTCGATATGTGGGTTGCAGAGTTTAGAAACTAGACACCTTAGAGATTTGATTGAGGTGTTTAAGGCTCTGAGAGGCATCAGTAAAATGAATGAGGACGAAATTTTCGAGATTATAAATGATGCTGGAACTAGGGGACATAAATTCAAGTTACGAGGGGAAATGTTTAGATTGGACTGCAGGAAGTTTTATTTTAGCCAGCGAGTTATAAATTACTGGAATAAGTTGCCTTCATGGGTGGTAGAGGCCGACAGTTTGGGGAAATTTAAAGGTCATCTGGATAGTACTTTCAGGTAAGGGAAGTGCATAGGATGATAGGTTTAATTTCCTTTTTTTTTTTTTTTTTTTTTTATTAATTATTATTATTTAGTTATTTATTTATTATTTTTTATTTTATTTATTTATTTTTTTATTTTTTTTATCATTGTTGCTTTTTTTTTTTTTGGCTGGTGCAGCATAAGCCATAGGCTTTCTTGCACCATGCGGCCGTTACTAATACTAAGGCTCTGAGAGGCATCAAAATTTTCAAGATTATAAATGATGCTAGAACTAGGGGACATAAATTCAAGTTACGGGGGGAAATGTTTAGATTGGACTGCAGGAAGTTTTATTTTAGTCAGCGAGTTATAAATTACTGGAATAAGTTGCCTTCATGGGTGGTAGAGGCCGACAGTTTGGGGAAATTCAAAGGTCATCTGGATAGTACTCTCGGGTAAGGGAAGCACATAGGAAATTAAACCTATCATCCTTTTTTTTTTTTTTTTTTATTAATTATTATTATTTAGTTATTTATTTTATTTTATTTTTTTTTTTGTTTTATCATTGTTTTGTTCGGAATTTTTTTTTTTTTTTTTGGCTTGTGCAGCATAAGCCATAGGCTTTCTTGCACCATGCAGCCGTTACTAATACTAATATGTACTTGCTATTTTTGTGGATTTCGAGGTGACTTTCGACTCCCTTTGGTGGGAGGGCTTCTTCACAAGGCTACATCAAGCTAATTGCCCTCAGCAGTTATATAACGTTAGTACGAAGTTATTTTTCACAAAAGAAAATTCTGATGAAATCAAAATTTCTGTGTGTAGAGGGAAAGGTTACTTGAGGGTATCCTCAAGGCTCAATTTTGGGACCGTTGATGTGGAATATGGTACTATAGGAATAGTTAGCACGAATTTTTCAAAAGACTAGACTTATTGCATGTGACGATGATTTAACTATTTTAATTAAAGGTAATTCCTGATGGGCTTTAGTCTTCTGCCAACCCTGTATTAAAGGATCTATATACATGGACATTCCAGAACAAGCTTACCATTAGTTCTTCTAAAACTAAGATGATTATTTTTAAGACTAAATTAGATCTAAACAGACCTCAAATTAAAATTAATGGGACTCAACTTCCTCTTGTAACTGAAGTGAAATATTTAGGAGTGACAATTGATTACAAGCTAAATTTCTCTGCACATCTTTCTTATTTATTTAGTAAAGTTAAGAAGTTCACTGCAGCCATTTTTAGGACATCGAGAACAGTGGGGATTGTCGAGAAAAACTTTGAAGTTATACCATTCTGCAGTCTTCCTCCCTATGGTTACCTATGCTGCTGGTGCATGGTACCATAGGGTGGTAATTGTTAGATTTTTAATTAAAACTCATATCATTGCAATGGACAATGCTGTTGGCTATTCTACTTGTTTGTCGAACAGTATCGACTGTTGTTTTGCAGGTATTAGCTGGAGTGTTATCATTGGACTTGTACTTAGTATTTCGAGGGCTATGCTTTCATATCCGTAAACAAGATGCCAACTGCATTTATGGGGATTGAGATCAAGAGACTAAACTTATTTAAACTCCCTAAATGCGCTTTATGTGTTCACCAATCACGTCTTTAAAGGGCAAAAATTTCTTTCAAATGGATTTGGATTGTTCTAGAGTTTATGAATTCAGATAGTGCATAAGAGTTCAGTGAAGAAAAGTGTTAAGAATTTTAAGCTCTACTTTCTTTTTTTGTTTATTATTATTTTATTTTATTTTTATTCCTCTTTATTATTTTTTCTTTAATTCTCCTCTTTGTTTCAGACCCCCCCCCCAACCTTTGGAGTGGGCTCCCAGAGGTGTGTGTGTTTTTTTTTTTTTTTTTGTTGTTGTCTCATAAACTGAGACTCCTAAGTATCCTACCTACTGGAACTGGTCCACCTTCCTGCGGTGTGGACAAGTACTCAGAAGCATCTTTCCGGGCAGTTGCTGCTTCTGAGTAGCCAAGCGGCCAGCATAAACAACACAATGCACACTAACTACACAAACCTTACACTACACTTGTCTGGCCCAATTTTACAGTCTCTAAAATTACAGTGATAAGAAGTGGATTTGAACTAACATTCTAGGAACCACCCTTAACAATAACACATGTCCACATGTAATTGTACCACAGATAAGGTCAGAAAGGCCAAGGCTGTGCACGAGAAAGCATTGGCTAAGAGAGCAAAGAATGGGGACAAGGAATTTTTCACATATATGATATGAATACAACAAAGAAAATGCTAATCAGATCAGACCCTCGTGTGCTGGGTTTTGGAAAGTCTTAGATAACTCAGCTGATGTTGTGGATGAATTAAATAGCATCGGTCTTTACTGATGAAATACCCTTCATGATGAGAAGAGGCTGTGCGAGTGAGGCTGAGTCATATGAAATTAGTGATGTAATTACGGATGATTATTTATCAGAAAAACTTTTGAGCATAAAGGAAAGTAAGGCTCAGAGTTGATAGCGTATACCCTATAGTTTTGGGGGAAGAGTGCAAGGGAGTGTATTGAATCATTGAAGTTAATTATGAGGGTGCCTTTGGACTCGGGGGGAAATTCCTTTGGATTGGAGAAGTGGCAATACATATTTATGTTAACCACTTTTATGTATTGGCGAAACATAAAAGTGGTTCCAAGAAGTGAATTTGTTAACTACAGACCAGTTAGTCTGACTTCAGTGGTAGGAAAAATCTTGGAGGCAATGATTAAGAATTAATTCTAGGGACGTTTAGATAGATATGGCATTCTGAAGGATCACTTTGTTAAGGATAAATCATGCTCAACTAAATTAGTAGGCTGTTTTAATAGTTTCTCATGAGCTGGATTTTGGGAACAATTTTAACATAGTTTATTTGGATTTTAGCAAAGCATCTGACTCAGTCCCTCATGAGAGGTTACTGTATAAGCTTGAACAGGTTGGAATGTTACTGGTAAGATTCTAAGATGGATTGCTGGGTGACTTCCGGGTGGAAGGGAGAGTGTTTTAATTAATTCTTCAGGTTGGTGTTATGTCAGGAGTGGGGTCCCTCAAGGATTGCTTCTTGGACCAACATTTCTCATTTATAATATGATATCAAAATTTGCAGAGTTGTTAGTGACCAGTGCCAAGCAGTGCTCCTTGAGGATGACTTGAACAGACTTCAAAGATCATCAGACAACTGGCAGCTATGTTTTAATGCTACTAATTGCAAGATCTTACACTTGGGGAATAGTAACTTGCAAATAAATTACTGACTTGGTGGGGTTGAATTAAAAAAGTGGAGGAGGAAAGGGATCAGGGAGTTACAATTTGGGTAGATATGAAGTTTTCTGAACAGTGTAAACAGGCAGTCAGGAAAGCCCACAGTATACTATTGATGATTTTTTGAATGTTATCCTGTAGATATAGTGAGGTCATAATCCCACTGTATAAGGCAATTGTAAGACCATATTTGGAATACTGTGTTCGGGTATGGAGACCTCATCTTAAAAAAGACATTGAGCTTCTTGAAAGGGTCCAACGATGGGCAACTTGAATGGAGAGATCAGCAGAAGGATGACTATATGAGTCAAGACTCCGATTATGTGGGCTACACAGCTAGGCAACCAGGCATCTCAGAGGGGACCTGATTGAGGTTTATAAGGCACTGAGAGGGATTAGTAAAATGAATGAAGGTGGATTCACACTCTATAAAGAATTCCAGAACTACTGGTCATAAATTCAAATTACAGGAGTTGAGATTTAGATTAGATTGTAGGAAGTTTTCTTTTATTAGCCAGTAATCTTGCAGGTAATTGAGGCTGACAGTTTGAATAAATTCAAAGGTCAACTGGATAGTTACATTTGTGAGGACGGATGCATGCAATTTGCATTTTATTATCTATTTTATTTATTTATTTTTTTTTTTGCGCTGAAATTGCAGCAAAGGCCTGTGGCTTCCTTGCATTATATAGCAAAAACTATTACTTTAACTAGAAATATTTTCATTAAAGCTGTATTCTTTGTAACAGGATTTTGCCATACAGCAGGCCCCTGTTATAACGCGGTTCGCTTTACGCTGATTCGCTATAACGCTGTTCTTATATTATAACCCGTATCTGACTATAACGCTGTCACAGATCACTATAGCGCTTTTTTGGCATATTTAATGAAATCATTTCATTTGATTCAGTCGATAGCTTGAAAATGAATAGCAAAACAGCATTAAAACGTTTCCCACGCAGACTTAAGAAATTTTCCCACACTCAGTGAAATTTTCTCGCATGCTAATTTAATTGCAGTACAGTCACTTGTTATGTAGTTTCGAGTTCAACATTTTAAAAAATGATAAAGTATATTGCTTGAAATATTTGCGTTATATGCATTTATCCGAAGTCTAGTCATCACTCAGTACAGTATTAGACATTGTGCGTATCGGACAGTTTACTTGAGCATTGTATCATAATTAATGCAACCAACGCAGTTACATTTTTGAAGAGTTAATAATGGCCAATAAGAATGAAAAAGCAACGTCTGGGCACAGTACGAAGACTATAAATGTAAGAAAAAGACTGAATTTGAAAATTAAATTAGACGTTTTGAAGCGAATTGATTCCCGTCAGCGACAAGCGGATGTGTGCCGTAATTTAGGACTTGCAAGTTTAACTGTAAGAACAATTATAAAAAAAAATAATAAAAAAATAAAGAATTAATTTTAGCAGCGGGAAAGATAGCTGTTTCACTGCAAGCAACTAGAGCTAGGCCGGCTATTAGGATTGAAATGGAAAAGACTTAACTAATTTTATTGAAGATAATGTCCAAATGCAGAATTCAGTTAAGTTAAATATTATAAAAAAGAGAGAGAGAGATTAGCCAATATGATGATCTGAAGAAAACTCACCTAAAAAAAAAAAATGTGGAACCATTTAAAACTGGTAAGGGCTGGTTGAATAGATTTAAAATCTAGGGAGAAGCTGCAAGTGCAGATCAAGGAGCCGAAACTTTCAAAAAAGAACTTGTTAAAATTATTGAAAAGGGGTGTGTTATACTTCTCAACAAGTTTATAACATAGATGAAGCAGGACTTTTGTGGAAATGAATGCCTAAAAGAAGTTTCATATTGAAAGAAGCAAAAAACATGCCAGGTTTCAAAGCGGCAAAGGATCGGGTGACTTTATTGTTGGGTGGTAACGCTGCGGGGGATTTAAAATTAATACCTCTTTTAGTTTATTTAGAAGAGGGCCAAAGTTCAATCCAAAATCGACATATTTTTCATGATTAAATTCATCAATTAAATTAAATCAATTAAAATCAATTTAGATCAATTGAATTCATGATTTTAATTGGAATTTTGATACGTACGTAGTTACCACATATACGTATGTAATGCAGAATATTTTATATGTACAAATATTTGAATGTTAAATATTTTGACCGACATTTGTGCATCTTTTCACTACCATTTATTATTGATTAGGAAATATCCAATGGTACCGACCGCAACTTACAAATACATATGTTACCTTATGGGAATGCGGAGCTCACTTAACGCAGATTCGCTTAGCCCTCTGTTTTTCCGGAACAAATTATCAGCATTAAGCGGGGGTCACCTGTATATCTATATTAAGAAGGTTAATTGTTTTTCTTTTTGTGTTTAATTTATTTCTCAGGAGAGTCTTCCATATTGTTTTCAAAGTCATTTAATGTTTCCCTTGAGAAATTAATAGCTCTTTGCTAATTTTATTATGGTCCTAGAAACACCCAGGAAGTTTTCTCTTAATCCCATTGACTTACAGTCTCTTACATTTTAAATAAAGGTGAAAAATTACACTTTTGTGTCATGATTTATTTAATTTCAAAGAAGTTTTTAAAAACAGTATTTCAGTCATATGGATACTATAAAAAAGTTACTGTGAAATATTTATATGCATTTTCATTATAAGTTTCTTATGTAGAAATGCCACAGCTATTCTGCTTGACTACTGAGGTGTTAAATCTTGCATTATTTACAACTATAACAAAAGAAATTAAATATAATCAGTTAAATTTAATAGAGTTAAAATAAAGGTGCTTATCAAAATTTTGTCAAAAATAAGAAAAATATAACAGTGAGTTTCTGTTTTGTTGGGTTTTGCTCTGTTCTGAATAAGATATGTTTATTTCTTGCAAAATATTTTGTTAGTATGCAGTGTTTTTTTCCTTTTTAGTGGGTGGTTGGTGTAGTGGAGATGCAATTGCCAGTGTTGAAAGATATGATCCTCAGACTAATGAATGGAGAATGGCTGCTCCAATGAGTAAAAGACGATGTGGAGTTGGGGTTGCTGTTCTTAATGATCTCCTGTATGCAGTAGGTGGACATGATGGACAGTCATATTTAAATAGCATTGAAAGGTATTCCTTCTTTATTACTTTATAATACAGTAAACTCAATTTATGGACTAACAATGGGAAAAGAAAGCTTGAATAATTTAAAAATTGGCTAATCCAGAATTATTTTATTCTTTACTTGCATATGGGTCATTTCAGGGTCTACTTACTCTAGTTTGATACATCATAAAGTTTACTCTTGCTACTACGGCTGTACTATCATGAAGTTCACATTTATTTCAAATGAACATTTGTAATCTTAGCTGATTATGTAGTGTTATGTTCTTCTTCTTAGCAGTTTGGATTTTCTCTCTCTGCTATGATTTCACTTTTCATTTTTCCCCCGCTTGTCATCCCACAGTACCTTTGCATCAACACTCTAGGGACAACATCTCATTAAGAGCCAATTTAATAATAGGGGAATGAGAAATGAATTGCATTTGGAAAGGTATGTGATTAACTATGGTAGAAACATCTCTTAGCAACACATTTTGTTGATCACCACTTACAGATTGCATTATAAGGATCCCTTCATGTGAACCATATGGGGATCACCAACTAGAAAGGGATGTACAGCAGCTAGGTTCTCGTCCTTCATCCTGTGATTACCCTTCTTTGGTAAAACTGGAGCTGCTATTAGCAAGTCAAATCCAAGTGATCTCGACTAGAACAGATGTGTGCTTTAAGTATTCTTCAACTTAACATTGAGGGGCTATCTGCTGCAGAATGATCCTTACTGGAAGTCCTAGCCTTCAGAGAACAAGCAGATATTATTTATCTCCAAGAGACCCCATGTAGACACTGCAGCATGTACTAGACTTACATTTACTGGATTTAAGCTGATTAATTTCCATCTACATCCTAATTATAGAAGGGCAATTTATGCCAGATTTGATATCGTTGGAGTTGAATCTCTAAAAGTCACTTCAGAACTCTGAGACATGATTAAAGTCGGCCATTACACAATTGCAAATGTGTATAAGCCACCAGGAATTCCCTGGCCACCTGAAGTCCTACCAACTGTATCCCACCCTGCCATCTATGCTGGAGACTTGAATAGTCATCATGTTACATGGGGTTATAACTCTACAGACAAGCATCAAAACTTCCTATCGAACTGGGCTTCTGCAAAGGACTTACACCTCCTTCACGATCCCAAACAATCTTCAACCTTTTTCTCTGCATGCTGGTAATGCGTCTCTTTTTGATCTTTCTTGGTCCACTATAAAAAATGGCCAGCCAAACCCAGTACAAATTATAGTCTTGCAGAAAATACTGCCCAGTCAACACTGCCCATTATTATTGATATCAAAACCGATATTCCTGTTGTGAATACTTACCCCAAACCACATTGGAACTATAGGAAACCTGACTGCCCAAGATATCAATCACTCTCTGATGCTTCTATTAGTTCCATTCCCCATAATACCATAGAATGTGCTTACCATAGATTTAAAAATGCTATATTCAAGGCAGCGGTCCAGTCCATCCTTCCGTGGCTATCACAAGAAATACATCCCATGCCTAAATAAGCGTAGCACTGAACTGTTGAAGAAGTTTGAAACTTCAGGTAATCCCGAAGACGGAGATGAGCTTCTGAAGGAATTAGAAACTAATCGCAGAAGGCATTGGGAGGAACTCGTAGAAATGGGATGACCTGCGAGATTTCTTTTCCTTGGTCGGATTACTGTTTCAAAACTTCTGATGTCAATGTTTGCTCAGATCATGTCAGTGAAATTATTCTTCTAGGAATGGAATCCTTTATTCCACACTCCACTTTAAAATCTCGTCCTTTATCTAAACATTGATTTTCCAATAAATGTGTTAAGGCTGTTCAAGAGAAGAACTTTGCATATCGTAATTGGCTTGTTTCCAATCCTTCAGTTTCATTTGCTGCCTACACAAAAGCTCGCAACAAAAATTTAAAGCAGTTATTAACCAGTCCAAACTAGATTTCGAACAGGCTAAGAGTAGAAAACTTGCTTCTTGCCCTAATGGTAGCCGAGCATTCTGGTCTTTTGCCAAAGCTATTGGCCACAACTTTTGCCCATCTCTGCTCCCACCTCTGTCAAAACCAGATGGTTTTGTTATCACTTCAGCCAAGGATAAAGCCGACCTGCTAGCATCCCATTTTTCTTCCAACTCATGTATTAATGATCTTGGTAAAACACCTTCCACCATTCCCAACACACTCCATTCAATGCCTCCTGTGGTCTTCCGTCAAAAGGATGTCAGAAGGATTTTGACGAATTTTGATGCTAAGAAAGCTCCAGGTCCTGATGGTATTTCTCCCCTTGTTCTCAAAACCTGTGCTCCTGAACTTACTCCTGTTCTTTGCCGCCTTTTTTTCACTTCCTTATTCCATAGGTGTTTTTCTATCTGCTTGAAAATTTGCTCATATCCAGCCAGTTCCTAAAAAGGTTGACAAATCTCTCCCATTCAGTTATCGTCCCATTGCAATTACTTCTACACTTTCTAAAGTAATGGAGAAATCAATTAACTGCCAACCCTTAAACTACCTAGAAATCTTCCGTCTGATCAACAATTGCCAGTTTGGATTCCATCACTGTTGATCCACTGATGATATTCTGGCTTATGTTACCCATTTGTGGACAAATTGAATGGAAAAGTTTGGTGAAACACAAGCAGTTGCTCTTGACATCTCAAAGGCTTTCGATCGTGTTTGGCCTAAAGATCTTCTAAACAAGCTTCCATCTTATGGTTTGCCAACTGTTTTTTGTAATTGGTTATCAGTTTTCTCTCTGATCGCTCACTGAGGGTGAGGTAGATGGCTCTCTGTCTTCTAACTTCTCCACTAATGCTCGTGTCCCCCAAGGTTCAGTTCTTTCCCCCACTCTTTTCCTCTTGTATATTAAAGACCTTCCATTGACTGGAAATCCTATCCATAGTTTTGCCGGTGATAGCACATTGCATTCCCCTTTCCATTTTGAGAAAACGTGCCCTGCTCAATCAGCTTCAACTTCTCGAATATCCGCTACCAATTCCTTAAATGCTGATCTCCAGGTAATCCTCCAGTGGGGCAAAGACCATTTAGTTGATTGTCTTTCAATCCTTCTAAAACTCAGTCTTGTCTTATATCTCCCAAAAAAGATTCTTCTGCTCCTATGGTTATCTTTGGTGACACTCCAGTTTCTAGGTAAAATGATATCTCTTTTGGGGATTACCCTGACTTCTAAAATCTCTAGGCACAAGCACATTACAAATATTGCTTCCTCTGCATCTAAAAAACTTGGTTTTCTCTTTCACTCTCGGCATTACTTTTCTTCCAAACAGCTGTTCACTCTGTACAAATCGCAAATCTGGCCTACCATGGAATATTGTTCTCACATCTGGGGTGGTGCACCCAAAACCTCTCTCAGGCTTCTAGATTCCATTCAGATTAATGACTCATCTCTAACAGAGTCTCTCCACTTGGTGTCTCGTAGACATACTGTTTCTGCTGCATGCCTTTTCTACAGATATTTCCATGGGCACTGTTCTTCTGAATTGCCTTCTATAATTCCACACTCTCTTTCAAAACAGTCCGAACACATTCCGCCACCAACCAACATCCATTTACTGTCCAACTTCAAACTCACAGAACCAACTTTTCATCTTCCTTGTTTATTCATTCAACTGCCGTTTTCTGGAACAACCTTCCTTCATATGTGTTTCCTGAAAATTACAGTCTACAGAAGTTCAAGTCTAATGTCAACAAATATTTCTTTCATTTTCTCAAACCCCCAACCCAAGCATGGTATTTAGTACTATAGGTTCTAATACCTCTCATGTTTGGGGTTTTCGTAAAAAAATAATAATTTTTTTTTAAATTTAAAAAAAGCTAGGTGATGCTGAGAGACCACTGAAAAATAATCAGCCAGTGACTTCTCATCTGTTGACCACCACTCTATGTATAATGTTGTGCTAAGCATGACAAGAATTTCGAGAAGGAAATCGAGGCCCTATGGAGAAAGTATAAGGGATCTAAAAGAGATGAAGAAGAGAAATTTACCCCATTTACAATTGAAGAAACCATGTCAACACTATCAAAGATAGTGTTGACATGGACCTGTAGAATAGATAACATGTCCCCAGAGATTCTCAAGAATCTTGGACAAAAAGGAACTAAATGGTTGCCCCATTTTCTATCCCTCATTGTCACTGAGAAGAGAATACCTAAGATATGACTAAAGCCAAAGTGATAGCCATCCTCAAACCAGGAAAGGATACCTCATTACTTCCAGCTATCGCCCCATTTCTCTATTACTTTACTGTTATAAACTTCTAGAAAGAGTCATCTTTCAATGAATTACATCCCACGTTGAAAATGCTCTTAGGTTGAACAGACTGGATTCAGAACTAACAGGAGTACTTGTGACCAAGTTCTAACCTTAACAACTTATTGAGAATGGCATCATCATCATCATCATCCCTTCAAGGATTTAGGCCAGGTGGCCTTTTTGATCTCAGTCCATGTTTCCTTCGGATGTCCTGGATCTCTTCTTCCAACTGGCTGATATTTCATAATCTTATTGAGAATGGCTTCCAAATGAAAGAGAAGACTGGAGCAGTCTTTTTAGATCTTACTGCTGCTTATGACATCATCTTGCTTACAGGACTTCTATACAAAGTGGCCCAAACACTACTTTGCTGGACAGTGGAAACCATTGAGCTCCTCCTCAGAAACTGACAATTCCAGATTAACCTGGGAGACAAATGCAGTAGATGGAAATCTAAAAAAAAATGGCCTGCTGCAAGGGTCAATGTTAGCTCCAACCCTCTTTAACATCTTTATAAATGACTTGCCAAGAACAACATCAAGGAAATTTATATATGCAGATGACACATGTCTGGCACATAGAAGTCAGAGCTTTCAAACTATTGAATAACATCTTAACTCAGACCTGAAAGATATTACTGATTACTGTAACAGGTGGCATTCAATACCAAGCATCTCGAAAACTATCATCCTGTTTTCATCTATAACATGCGGAAAGCCAGAAAGAATTGAACATCCATTTTGATAACCATGACATAACAAGTATCCGACCTATCTTGGAATTACTCTGGATCGTACTCTGACATACAAATGCCACTTGCTAAAAGTGAGAGACAAACTCTGTACAAGAAATAATTTACTGAGCATGCTTTCCAGATCAAGATGGGGAGCTAATGCCCATACTTTAGATCTTCCAGCCTTGGACTTTGCTATTCCATTGCAGAGTATTGCTGTCCATTTGCTGGCAAAATTCTGCCCGCACAAACCTCATTGACACCCAACTAAATCAAACTATGAGAAACATCACTGGCACAATGATGCCTACCAAAACTGAGTGGTTGCCCATCATTTTGAACATTGCCCCTCCCATCTCTGAAGACAGGAAAAGACAGTTAAACAGCTGCTGCATATCCAAACCAGGATAGAGCTATCTTTGCATGATGACATCTGGAATGCACCTCCACAACAACTGAACAGCAGGCACCTGATCTGGAATGATCCTTCACTATTTGAACAGGATACCCCAACTACCATCTCATTGACAGAGTGGACAAACCTGTAGCAGGATTTGACCTTCCCAGAAATTTATGGAAGAAAATAAACCCCTTTAGAAGTGAGTGTGTTACATGTGTTCCAAATCAGAACATAGATGGGGCTTCAGGGATTCTCCGCTCTGTGCTTGTGGAACTATAGAAGGCGCTTCACATATATTATCTGGCTGCACCCTCCTGGCAGGGCCTCCCTGGAGGAATTACTGCTCTGCATAATTGTACCAATGAGACATTAGAATGGCTTGATTCACTTTAAATTTTTGAACTAGTTCAATTCATTTTTTTTGTATTAGTATTTGTTAATTCTTATTATTTAGCTGTCCTGTTGTATTTATTATTTATCTTGAATATTGTTAATTTTTGACTAATTACAATTACTGCCTGATTAATTACAACCTATAAATGTTATTTCATTTTTGTAAACTTTGTACACACATCTTTGTTCTCAGTGCATTCAAAATAAATAAAACCAACTAGAAATAGTTTTTTTTTTTTTTTTGAGAAATTTTCTCAGCGAATGATGAGTCAGAAATGAAACTTTTTGTAATCTCAACGGTGCTAGATCTGATGCAGCTTCTGGTCAAGCAGTGAGCCCTGGGTTATCTAAAATTAGCATAAGATTATTATTAGGAACTTCTTTGTTTGTATTTCGATACTGATTATCATTTTCACCCCTGCACTACAGGCAAGGCAATTTTTTTTTTTTTTTTCCCTGCTTCCTGAGCCTCTTTAATTCTGAAGGGAGCTTTTGCTCTCAAATGTTGAGATAAACTGCATTTAATGTGTACTTCCAGTACAATTCCATAGATGACTTAATGTGTACTTTATCTGGTCTTGATTTTTCTGGAATTTGCACTTGCTAACTGTAGCTTAAAGGAGGAATAAATAGGAAAATGAAGAAACATTTGAGAACAGTCCTAATACCTCTGATTTCTCAAACAACATGGATTGGCTGTACTTTTAATCTTTACTTACAAAGGACTAGGAAGTGATACTTTGCTAGGCTATATAGATATGGCTGAGATATATTTTAGCCCTCTAGTTGGTGCATGAAAAGTACAACAGCATCATGGTGAGCTTTCTTCACCATTCAGTTATGCCTGGAGTGAAGGCAAAAAATTATATAAAAATGTGCATTTTGTAATATTATTTTTGATTTTGACATTATATTGTACATAAAGAATGAATTGTATATTTAAATTTTTTAAAAAATTAATTTATTTTAATTAAAAAGATTACATAAAAGGATGTAAGAATGAAAAGGGAAATTATTAATGCAGTACATATAAGATTATACACATTGCACAAACATAACCTTTTGTGTTACCTTTACTGATTTTAAATGTTCAAATGTATTTAAAATGTTTTTTTCAAATCAAATTTACTTTACCTTGAGTTGAATGCAAGGTCCTTCAGTTGCATTTATTTTTATAGCCCTTTTTTTGTTCTTTAACCACATTATCCTTGCAGCTGAAATTCAACATACCTTCAAAGAAAAATGTTTTCCTTAATTTCTGTATTGAAAATTTGAGAAATCTCTGTTGCCAAGCAGACAGGAAAATTGCAGAATCACACACTGGTCATCATTGCACTTAGAAAGGTGGTGTTTTGTTGTTATGGCTATAAAAGTAACAGAAAGATATACAGTAGACTGTCGAAATAATGCCACATTCAAGCTAACGGCACATTGAGATCAGGTGATTACATACAGCGCAGATGTCTTGCAGTGCTGAAAAAAGAAAACGGCAAGTCACATGATTACTTTATTTGTTTAAATTCTCCAATTTTAAAGTGAATTCTGTACTGATATCATGGATTTTACCCAATTTACATTTATTTTAAATTAAAGACCCCTCACTATGGCTCCTAAACTTAATAAACCTTATACAGAGAAGAAAGGAAGAATAACATTAAAGCTTAGTGACAAACTTGATATAATAATAGAAAATAGAATGGGTGTAAGTAGGAGTGTATTAATGGCAGAATATAACATTGGATTGTCAACATGATTATGTTTTTTATATGCACTTAATCTCTGTTATTTAGCCTCATTATTTCTGCTGTTGTTATTTGGATTTTAGGAGCATTAGCAACTAAGGCCATATTGCTCTGGGGATATGCAGTGGTCACAGGCTCGAACCCAGGTCTAACCAAGAAGCGTGTGCTATGCACTGCTGCTCCTGCCCACCTAGCTACGGAGGCGCCATTATTTCTGCATTAAACATATTAAAAATAAAACTTTCTAGATAACGGAAAAATCGAAATAACAGCATCTTGAATCTCTGAAGGTGCCGTAATTCTGAAATTCTACTGTATTCTATTGCAAAATAGTTTCATGTAACTCTCTCCTCTTTTATTTATTATTATTATTTTTTTTTGAAATTGTGATTTGTTGAGTTTTTACTAAAAGCTTATCAAAACTTTTTTTTTTTTTTTTTTTGTATACTGCACGATATGAGAAACTAATTTTGAACTTTAGCAATACAAACCTTGTCCAAGTTTCAAACTAGTTAGTTTGCCATGTTTATTTATTTATTTATTTTTAATTTAATTTTTATTTTTTTAGTAGTTGCAAATATATATCTTCATTTTATTGGAGAATTGGCTTATCTGAAGGTGATAGATGTGATACTTGTGAAGAACTTCAGCATCAGAGTTGTTACAGAAACAGAGGTAAACTCTGTGACTATCCTACATTTTGTACAAAATTCAAAGGGGGAGGCAGTCTGTGGTTTTTTTTGAAATGTATAATTGTAATACCTCTTCGGATGTGTATTTGATCTGGTAACATAACTTCAAAGAATCTAATTATACTTCTGGTATAAAACCAAAAATGGGTGTCAAACAGTAAAAGAAAACCCTTTTACTATACTACAGAAAACTTTTCCTCTCAGATCTCACACAATTAGTAGTGCAGTGTATGCTGGTCTTAGCTATCACTGGTGTTCATAAATCATGATGGCATGGAATCTCTCTCCCATTGTAGACTTGTGGCAAGATCATTGAAACTGACCTTTTTACTGCTATGGAAAACTTTGCCATAGATGTTATGTGATTAGTCTTGTAACATTACCTGATGTTAGCTGTTATTCACTTTCGCTATAAAGGGTTTTGCGGAGTATCATACCCTTTCGTTTAGAATTCTGCGAAGACAATAACATATCACTTTCAAAATAAGTATATGCATTATTAGGAAGGCAGATAAATTTACAGCTACTATTAAACCAGTAATTAAAACATAAGTATTGCACTGAAGAAGTCTGTCAGTCTCTGTCAGCATAGACAATGAGATTGCTATCTCATTGTCTATCTCTCAAGTGGACTTAGTTGGCCTGTGGCAATGTTCGCACATATAACAGGGCAGAGTGTAAAACAGGATTATCACTATTGAAAATAACACCCACTTCACTACATACATTTGAAAATTTTATTTAATGAATATTAATTTATTAACTGAAAATTAATGTAGATGAGTTAGAAAAAGGCCTTGTTTGTGTATGTTGCTAAAAACAAAGTTTGCTATGTGAGGCTCTTGCTGTTATTTGGTTTTTAGAAGCATTAGCAACTAAGGCCATATTGCTCTGGGGATATGCGGTGGTTGTTCCCTGACCTTTCTGCATCCTCCGTATTTGGTGGCCACGGGCTCGAACCCAGGTCTAATCAAGAAGCGTGTGCTACACACTGCTGCTCCTGCCTACCTGGCTACAGAGTAGCCAAACTTGCTGTGTGAGGCATCAGTCTCATATTGTGATGCACGTCACCATGAGATGCCTCAGATATTAGTGGTAGGGCATTATATTACATAACTTTTTTATAACTCTTGGCGCAAGCACATTACAAACATTGCTTCCTCTGCATCTAAAAAACTTGGTTTTCTCTTTCGCTCTAGTCGTTACTTTTCTTCCAAACAGCTGCTCATTCTGTATAAATCGCAAATCCGCCCTGCCATGGAATATTGTTCCCACATCTGGGGTGGTGCCCCCAAAACCTCTCTCTCTCTAACTCCTTGATTCCATTCAGAAGAGGCCAGTTAGGTTAATTAATGATTCATCTCTAACAGAGTCTCTCCACTCGCTTTCTCATAGACGTACTGTTTCTGCTGCATGCCTCTTCTACAGATACTTCCATGGGCACTGTTCTTCTGAATTGGCATCTATAATTCCTGCTCTCTCTTTCAAAACAGTCCGAACACGAGCCGCCACCAGCCAACATCCATTTACTGTCCAACTTCAAACCCACAGAACCAACTTTTCATCTTCCTCATTTATTCATTCAGCTGCCGTTTTCTGGAACAACCTTCCTTCATATGTATTTCCTGAAAATTACAATCTACAGAAGTTCAAGTCCAATGTCAACAAATATCTTCTTTCGTCTTCTCAACCTCCAACCCAGGCACGGTTCTAATACCTCTCGTGTTTGGGGTTCACATAAAAAAAAAAAAAAAAAACTTTGTATTCATCATCATCATCATCAGCCATTTTCAATCCACTGCAGGATGAAGGCCTCTCCAGCAACTTTCCAGTTCCTTCTGTTTTGAGCACTGGCCATCCATTTATACTCAAAAACTCATGAATTTCATCTATCCATCTCCGCCTTTGTCTTCCAGGTTTTCTCCTCTTGGGTACCATTCTGTTATTTTCTTAGTCCATCTGTCATCATGTCTTCGAGCTATGTGTCCTGCCCAAGACCATTTTAGTTCTTTAGTTTTGATAAGAATGTCCTTTACTTGAGTTTGCTGCCTAATCCACGTGTTTCTCTTCTTATCTAACAGTCTGATTCCCAATATAATTCGTTCCATTCTTTGCTGTGTAGTTCTTAGCTTCTCTTCCATTCTTTTGGTGAGTGCCCAAGTTTCACTTCCATAAGTCATGGTGGGGAGTATACATTGATTCATTATTTTACATTTCAGACAAACTGGGATATTGCTCTTCAGTATGTGACTGTATTTCCTGAATGCTATCCATCCAAAATTTATTCTTCTCTTGACTTCCAGCCATTTATCATTATTACAGCTAATAACTTGTCCCAGATAAGTATATGACTCCACCTTTTCAATTACTGCTCCTTCAATCATTATTTCCCTTTCCGTGGCATACTTGTTCATCATTACTTTTGTTTTAGCCGTATTCATCTTTAGTCCAAAATCCTTACTAACTGTGCATAACTGATTAAGATTTTCCTCTAATTCTTTGGGATCGTGGCTTATGACCACAATGTCATCTGCAAATCATAAATGGTTTAGGTACTCTCCGTTCACATTGACTCCTTTCTGCGACCAGTCTAATCTTCTGAAAGCTTCCTCAAGGGCAGCAGTAAACAGCTTTGGAGATATTGTGTCTCCTTGTCGAACTCCTTTCTCGATTTTAAATTTGCTACTGTCTTTGTCTAGTCTAATAAAGGATGTAGCACTCTCATATATTTTCTTCAAAATCATAATATATGGAGTATCTATGCCTTGTCTTTCCAGTACCCGAAACATTGCCTTATGCTGTATGGAGTCAAATGCCTTTTCATAATCCACAAATGCCAGGCATAATGGTGTTTTATATTCATTTGCTTTCTCCATTAGCTGTGATATTACGTGAAGGTGATCCATAGTTGAGAATCCTGTCCTAAAGCCAGCTTGCTCTTTCGGTTGATTCTCATCAAGTATTCTTTCTAATCTGTTAGTAATGACCCTTCTCAGCCTCCAACCCAGGCACGGTTCTAATACCTCTCGTGTTTGGGGTTCACATAAAAAAAAAAAAAAAAACTTTGTATTACATAATTGTAAAGAATAAAGAAAAAACAGACGGAGAGAGAGAGAGAGGGAGATATGAAAGAATATTGTAAAGTCGCATGTAACAAAATGACATGAACTGTAGTATTTTGAAAACCTTAAACTTTAAAATATGTGGAGTGTTTGTTTTAAAAGTAGTCCCAAAAACATTCAAACAGTTTATTATCAGAATAATTAACAAATAATAGTTAATAAACAATACTGGAAGTGTCCTCCATTCTTAGCAATAGATAAGTTTGCTCTTTTGATCATGCCACAAGCGATATGACAAAGTGTTTTGTTCATTAACTCTTGACTGCATTTTCAGTTTTGATTTGAGCTGCTGAATGCATCACGGATTGCTCTCTTAAGCTTTCTGCTTCAGCATCCTCCATAAAAATAAGCTTGAGAATGTTAATCAGGAAACCCTAGGTGACTAACACCTTTGTAATATGATTTGACCCCCCCTCCAAAAAAAAAAAAAAAAACTCAATTCACTGGTTGAGCATGTGGTGTGGAAGGTTGCCCTGTTGTGTTGAAGCCAGATGTTGCTTATTTTCCTCCAATTCAGTAAACTGCATTATGATGCCTTTCTAACCATCAAAGATGAGATTTGTTCCAAAAGTATGGGGTTGACTACCCTTCTTCAAGGTATACCACACCAAACAGATTTTTTGGGCATGGATAAGGGTTCCTTTGCAGCTTTTCATTGTTTCACATTCCTGATTTTGCATTCAGCACTCGGTAAAACTTCATTTCAAAGTAGGATTCCATTAAAAAAAACATGTTGCTTAATGATATATAGCATGACATTAATGATGCGTACAACTTCCAACACAGATTGTGATAAACTGAACCCTTTAAATGCAAAACTATCACTTCCTCCAGCTATGTAACATACTCCGCTGGCACTCTCACACATTTACACCAGTGATTGTTACCTGGTAGCATTGTATTTAATACAAATAATGTGGATTTTTTTTTTAAAATAAACACCCTGTATATATATATATATATATATATATACACACACACATCATGTCAATCATTAGTTAAGTATTCAATTGTGTAGGTGTAAATCATCAATGGATGCAAGGAGAATAGCAACACAATGCTGAGATGAGTGAACTCACATTTGGCAATCCAGTGTGAAGCAAATAGTCTTCCAGTTTCAGAGTGGCATGACAGTGGAATATTCTGGACAAGATCATCTCCCATGAACCAGATGACATCTTAGAGCTGACAGTAGAGGAACCTTTAGCAGGAAGCAAACATGGAGTTATGAGTTTGGTGAGGAGGAGGACAGAGTTAGCAGAGGAATGTGTTTTAATTTCAAGAAGGGAGATTATAACAGTGTAAGATGTTTCTTACACTGTTATAATGTTTATATGATGTTTACTTAATGTTATATAAGGTGTTTTTTTTTTTTTTTTTTTTTACATGGCTTCTGTGAGCTGGGGAGATAGCATATGGAGTGCAAATGCATTGGAATTATGGTGTTTATTTAAATCTGTGGTCACACAAGCCATGAATGCACATATACCATTAAGAAAATATAGCTCAAGGAGGATGTTGAGATGGATAAATAATGAGCTAGCCAGTTCAATAGAGCAAAAAAAAAAAAAAAAAAAAAAAAAATGGCATGTAAAAGATACATAATGACGAAAAGAACTAAAGTCCTTAACAGCTATATACAAAAGAACAGGGACAAGGAGTTTTTCACATATGCAAATCCAAAGAAGAAAGGAAGGAATGAATGATGGACAATCCATCTATAATTAGTGTAAGAAAGTCTTAGATTACCCAGCCGATGTTGTGGATGAATTGAATAAGTACTTTGCATCAGTATATACAGAAGAAAGACCCTTCATAAGAGGGGCCCTTTGTCTTTAAAACATTTCTGCTCCTTTAAAAACAGTACAAGAAGAAAAGAATTTGGGAGAATTATGATACTATCTGATGTGAAGTTCTTTAATTATTGCAGATAGGTTACAGATTGTAAGGAAGGCTAGTGTTGTTCTCTAAATGTTTTATCAAACATTTTCTTGTTGGAGGTTACGATCCTGATCAATATGGCAAGTAAAACCACACTTGGAATATTCTGTTCAAGTATGGTGATTGCACTTAAAATACGAGGGCTATTCAATAAAGATTGATCATAATTTTTCATGAACAACCGTACTGCTTGCTATTTCTAGCTGAGTTGTGGAATTTAAGACCAAACCAAGCTGCATCACATAGCAACTGTGCATTTGACTCTTGCATACGGTGTGATATTGTCTGTCAGTCAAGGTTATACGTACTTAGTTTTGCCTACATAACAATGGACGTGACACATTCAAGAAAATATCAGCCAAAGCATATGAAATGTTAAAAGAGGCTTATGGTGAATCTATGCTTCCATATAGCAGTGCTCACAGGTGGCTTAGAATGTTTAAAGATGGACATGATTCAATCACAAAAATCAGCGGTCCTGGAGCTCCAACCACTGCTGTCACCACAGAAACCATAAACACTGCTTCTGTAATTGTGAGAGAAGATCATTATATAATTAGTAAGGCATTTGGCAGAGATGTTGAGAATATCAGTAGAAAGCACATGTGGTGTTCTCCATGACATTTGCATATGACATGTGCATGCTGAATTCCAAGACTATTCACAGTTCACATGGAGGTTTGTCAGGAGCTGCAACAGATGGTTATTGAAGATGGTGAGGTTCTGCACACGGTGATAATGGTGTATTAGACTTGACTTCATCATTTCAACCCAGAGAATAAGCAAAAAAGCTCTGTTTGGAAGTCTGCGTAATCACCAATGCCAAAAAAAAATGCAAAAGTGTGGTTCCTGCAGGAAGGGTTATAATAATTGCTTGACATTCAAGGAATGGTTCCTAGCATATTGTGCTATGCCATATGACTGTTATGGGACCTTATTACACAACTGTACAGCACATTTTGCAGGATCACACTCATCGCAAATGACCAAAACTGTACTCAGGTGATGGATGCTGCATCACAATGCGAGAACTCGCATTTCTCATACTGTCGTCGAGTACTTAGCCAGCAGTAATGTCAGATGTATTCCTCATCCACTCTACAGCACTCTGCCTTGCACCCTGTGATTTTATTATTTTTTTTTATTTTTTATTTCCAAAGTTAAAGAAGGTGCTGTGAGAAAAACATTTCCAGTCGTCAGAAGAAGTTGCAAAGAAGTTGGAGACTATTCTCAAATTCATGTCAAAAAATGGCTTCCCCCATGTTTTTGAAGAATGGCAGAAATGTTGGAGTAGGTGCATTTCATCAAACTGGTACTACATTGAAAAGTACCATCAAAATATGGATGGTTAATAAAGATATTTTGTAAAAGAAAAATTATGATCATTCTTTATTGAACAGCCCTTATAAAAAACAGATCTTTTTTAAATGGATTAAAGATAGCTGAACTTACTAGGCATGTTGCCTAGTGAGATCAACAAAAGGACAGCCATACAAGAAAAGAGTTTAAGTATTTTGGTTATAGAGCTTAGTAACTAGACATCTTAGAGAAAACCTAATTGAAGTGTTTAAGGCTTTGAGAGGAGAAAGTAAAACGAATGACTGTGAATATAGTTAGGGAAGGACGTTACGTATTTGTTTTCCATTAAAGGTTATTATTATATTAAAACCACATGAAAATTAACAATATAGTTTATTAGGCTGTTTGCCTACATTACTATACATTAATATGAAGTTTTGGGTATACCGATACCCATCATCACACCAAGCTGTTGGGGGGGAAACAGAAAAATAGTGTGTTACAAATTTGAATGTTTTAGAATATTACAGTTACCAATAATGCAATTATGGTTACCGATTTACAATTACAATATTACTATTACAATTTACAAATTATGGATGTCAAGTATTAAATTTTTAGGTTACCTTTATCAATAGAAAACAGGAAAACTAAGATAATTACAAAGAGATTGAATTCTTACCTGCTGGCAGACTACCCTTGCCGATGCTTGCTGACACCAGGTGTGCATATAGGCAAGAGGCCTGCCAGCAGTTAATTTGCAGGAGAGGGATTTTTTTTTTTTTTTTATGTGAACCCCAAACACGAGAGGTATTAGAACCTATAGTACTTAGTACTGTGCTTGGGTTGGAGGTAGAGAAGACGAAAGAAGATATTTGTTGACATTGGACTTAAACTTCTGTAGATTGTAAATTTCAGGAAATACGTATGAAGGAAGATTGTTCCAGAAAAGGGCAGTTGAATGAATAAATGAGGAAGATGAAAAGTTGGTTCTGTGGGTTTGAAGTTGGACAGTAAAAGGATGTTGGCTGGTGGCGGCACATGTTCGGACTGTTTTGAAAGAGAGAGCAATTATAGAAGCCAATTCAAAAGAACAGTGCCCATGGAAGTATCTGTAGAAGAGGCATGCAGAAGAAACAGTACGTCTGTGAGAAAGTGAGTGGAGAGACTCTGTTAGAGGTGAATCATTAATTAACCTAGCTGCCCTCTTCTGAATGGAATCAAGAAGCCTGAGAGAGGTTTTGGGGGCACCACCCCAGATGTGGGAATAATATTCCATGGCAGGGTGGATTTGCGATTTATACAGAGTGAGCAGCTGTTTGGAAGAAAAGTAACGCAGAGAGCAAAAGAGAAAACCAAGTTTTTTAGATGCAGAGGAAGCAATATTTGTAATGTGCTTGTGCCAATTGAGATTGGAAGTCAGGGTACTCTCCAAAAGAGATATATCATTTTGCCTAGAAATCAGAGTGTCACTAAAGATAATCATAGGAGCAGAAGAATCCTTTTTGCGAGATATAAGACAAGACTAAGTTTTAGAAGGGTTGAAATCAACTAAGTTGTCTTTGCCCCACTGGAGAATTACCCGAAGATCGGCATTTAAGGAATTGGTAGCAGATTTTCGAGAAGTTGAAGCTGATTGAGCAGGACAAGGTTTCTCAAAATGGAAAGTGGAATGCAATGTGCTATCATCGGCAAAACTATGGATAGGATTTCCAGTCAATGGAAGAAGGCCATTAATATACAAGAGGAAAAGAGTGGGGGAAAGAACTGAACCTTGGGGGACACCAGCATTAGTGGAGAAGTTAGAAGACAGAGAGCCATCTACCATCACCCTCAGTGAGCAATCAGAGAGAAAACTGGATAGCCAATTACAAAAAACAGTCGGCAAACTATAAGATGGAAGCTTGTTTAGAAGACCTTTATGCCAAACACGATCGAAAGCCTTTGAAATGTCAAGAGCAACTACTTGTATTTCACCGAACCTTTCCATTCAATTAGTCCATAAATGGGTAACATAAGCCAGAATATCACCAGTGGATCGACACTGACGGAATCCATACTGGCGATCACTGATCAGACGGAAGGTTTCTAAGTAGTTTAAGAGTTGTCAGTTAATTGATTTTTCCATTACTTTAGAAAGAGTAGAAGTAATTGCAATGGGACAATAGTTGGATGGGAGGGATTTGTCACCCTTTTTAGGAACTGGCTGGATATGAGCAAATTTCCAAGCAGAAGGAAAAACACCTTTGGAATAAGGAAGTGAAAAAAGGCGGCAAAGAATAGGAGTAAGATCAGGTTTTGAGAACAAGTGGAGAAATACCATCAGGACCTTGAGCTTTCTTAGCATCAAGATTCGTCAAAATCCTTCTGACATCCTTTTGACGGAAGACCACAGGAGGCATTGAATGGAGCGTGTTGGGAATGTTGGGAGGTGTTTTACCAAGGTCATTAATACATGAGCTGGAAGAAAAATGGGATGCTAGCAGGTCAGCTTTATCCTCGGCTGAAGTGATAACAGAACCATCTGGTTTGGACAGAGGTGGGAGCAGAGATGGGCAAAAGTTGCGGCCAATAGCTTTGGCAAGAGACCAGAATGCTCGGCTACCATTAGGGCAAGAAGCAAGTTTTCTACTCTTAGCCTGTTCAAACTGTAGTTTGGACTGATTAATAACTGCTTTACAATTGTTGCGAGCTTTGGTGTAGGCAGAAAATTAAACTGAAGAATTAGAAACAAGCCAATTACGATATGCAACATTCTTCTCTTGAACAGTCTTAGCACATTTATTGGAAAACCAAGGTTTAGATAAAGGACCAGATTTTAAAGTGGAATGTGGGATAAAGGATTCCATTCCTGCAAGAATAATTTCACTGACACGATCTGAGCAAACGTTGACATCAGAAGTTTTGAAACAGTAATCCGACCAAGGAAAAGAAGAAAAAAAAGTCTTGAAGGTCATCCCATTTTGCATTCTTGTAATGCCAAACAACACGAGGTTGTTGGAATAGCCATGAGATAAAGGTTCCATTGGAGAAGAGACAATCACCAAGTTGTGATCTGTAGTGCCTAAAGGACCTTTCACTTCAACCGTGTACTTAGAAGGGTTGTTTGTGAGAAAAGGATCAAGCGTATTGGCTGTGTGATCAGGATTGCCTGGTATTCTTGTAGGTAAATGAACAATCTGTGCAAGGTCATTAGTAATTGCAAAAGCCTCAGCATCTTGACCAGCTGGGTCGGTGTGACTAGAAAATGGAAGCCAGCTGGAGTTGTGAACATTAAAATCACCAAGGAAAATTATCTCACTGTTAGGAAAGTTGGACTGGAGAAAGTCAAGTTGCAAAGAGAGGAAGTGAAAGAGCTCCAAGTGATTAGTGGATTTGGGAGAACGGTAGAGACAACAGATGAATTTGACACAATGAGGTAGAGAGATTTTAAGCCAGAGAAGATCAAAGAGAGGAGATTCCAAATTGCCAAGTCTCTGACAGGGAATATCAGAACGGACATATCCACATGTACCACTTTTGAGGTGAAAGGAATCATACAACAAATAATTTGGGCATCTGAGATGAGCAGTAGTTGAATCAACTGATAACTGAGATTCAGTCAGAAAAAGTACATGGGGTTTGGCAGACTGCAAGTGGGAATGGACATCGTTGAGATTAGAATTGAGACCAAGTATATTTCTGAAATGAATTAGGAAGTGCTTGGGAGGTTTAGATCTTTTTGCAGATAAGCTTGCTCTATTAGTTTGACAATTCATGGTGTATTCAATAGTAAGAAAAAGTGGTTGGGACATGCTGTATGAAGTAATGAAATTTTTGGATATGGTGTACATGTGGTAAGAATATACCCAGATCCTTGACATAACGTGGCCTCGACAATGCTCCCCACATACACACTACTCGGACTCCCTCCAGTCACTATCTGGCAGAGTAGAGGTAGCAAGATTATACACTAGCTGATCCAGAAGCCTCCAATAAGTTCGGTCCAGTGTACTAACTAGCGGCCGGCCTGCGAACACCATTTTAGAGCTGTACCCTCGAAATGTAAGGAATATTGGATCTCGCCTCGACGTTTATCATAACCTCAAAAGCCATCAATCATGCTGCATGATGGAAGAGATAGGGAAGGGTTGACCGGAACTTAGCTCTAGAGACTAAACGTGGGTTCCACCACTTCAAGCCTCCAATAAGACCACAGTCTGTCTGATTTGCGACTTCTTCCCACTACTTGTTCTTCACTAAAATGGTTCGGAACTCAGCAAGCAGTAGGAAACAGCGAATTCAAATAGAAGAGAATAAATGAAAAACCAGGAAAAGAAAATAGACCAGATACATCTCCCTCCAGTCCTCCTGAACCAGAATCATGGTCTTAAAATGGATATCAGGAAGATCCCAAACCAGCCTGCGCAGAAACTCTGATCCAGAGTATGGGAGCATAGGTTAAATCTTGGCACCAGCAGCAAGGTCTGATGATAGGTATTGGTAAGATCCTGAACCAGCATGCACACCAACCCTGATGACTATGGGAGCAAAGGTCACCCCAGGCTTCTAAGAACTCTGGATCCAGGATAAAAACTTGTCACTATCCTATTGGCTAATGGAGTTTATCCCTCTCCTGCAAATTAACTGCTGGCAGGCCTCTTGCCTATATGCACACCTGGTGTCTGCAAGCATCGGCAAGAGTAGTCTGTCAACAGGTAAGAATTTAATCTCTCTGTAATTCTTAGTTTTCCTGTTTTCTATTGTAAAGGTAACTTAAAATTTAATACTTGACATCCATAATTTGTAAATTGTAATAGTAATACTTTAATTGTAAATTGGGAACTGCAATTGTATTATTGGTAATTATAATATTCAAATTTGTAACTTTCTATTTTTCTGTTCCTCCAACAGCCTGTTCTGATGATGGGTATCAGTAAGATACCCGAAACATCATATTAATGTATAGTGATATAGGTGACCAGTCTAATAAACTATAGAACTACAGTAAACCCTTGCTATTCGCGGGGGTTACGTTCCTGAGAAATGTCGCGAATACCGAAAACGCGAATACTGAGTTATGGCTCCCATAGTAATAAAGGGGTTCCGTTCCAAAGTATAAAATATATAAGAAAAACTAGTCTAAAATTTTGCCTATGTATGTATTATATGTACCTTCATAATATGACTGTACATGACAGTACATAGTGAAATGCAAGCATATGGCATCGAAATGAAAATAAGAAACAATTTAATATTAAATGTAATATTTATTAGAAATTTCAAACAAATCTTTCAAACCAGCGCCTTTGCTAGCAAAAAAAAAACATCCCGCCAGTGCTATCACCAGTTTCGCTAAAGTGTTGATAAAGCAGTTTTGCCTTTTCACGAATGATGAGTGAACTTAACGGAATTTTATTTTGAATTCGGTCTTCTATCCACAGATTTAAAGCTTTTCCATTTTTTTAAATTTAACATCACGAGTTACAGAGCAAATTTTTGAAGCAATTAGCGCGATTTCACGGACACTACGGCAGATTTTTTCTTCCGATTTCTTGATTGATCGTACTGTTGACTCATTGATTTTATAATGTTTTGCCACTGAGGAGACACTTTCACCATTAGAAATTTCGTCTAATAACTCAATTTTGTTCGCTAGTGTCATCACCTTCTTTGATATTTTCACATTTCTCTTTTTATTCGTAGCCATATTTTTGTAGGGGTTAGAAAGAACTTGACCACAATAAAGTCACTTTCTTCCGTTAACGCACTCGAAAAAGTCTGTTTTACACTGCAAAACGGTAGAGTTATCATTTTTGTAAGCATATCAATTTATAAATTGATAAATTTATTCAATTTATAAACATATAAATTAAAATCAAACGACGAAACCTTCCATGACTAACACATACTGAACAAGGATTAGCGAGAAACATCCACGCTCGCGATTTTTTCACCCATCACCCCCCACCCACTGAGCGCTGTTTTGACCGGGAAAGATAATTTTAGCCACACCCATGTTTTTTATGGCTGAAAATATTCACGGCGTTTTAAAATTCACATTTTTTTAGGTTTCGTTTTATATTAAATCGGCGATCGCGAATACGCGAAACCGTGAATACAGATACCACGAATAGCGGGGTTTACTGTATATTGTTAATTTCACGTGGTATCAGAGTGTTATTAATATAATAATAGCCAGAATGACTGCAAAATTTTCACTGTTATAAATGAATCCGGGACTGAAATGAGTCTATAAATTAAATTTATAGGTGAAGAGGTTTAGGTGGAGTGCAAGAGGCACCCCCCCCCACCCTGTCCAGCTATGAAAAATGCTATGCTGCTTTCTGCTGTTCGTTGCACGTTCTGTATCGCCAATTTTCTTGAATGGCAATACTCTCAGATGCTGAAAACTAACGGGCTCTTTGGTTTTCTTGTGCTTTGTTTGTATTACAATGCCTTTCAATATCACTTAATTCGGCTATCAGCATACATTTACAGTATTTGCAAAAACATTTTAAATAATCACTGTCTAATTTGCAGGGCCAGTTCTTATATTTAGCGTCTTTGAACTATTGATCATGAAAGTGTTGACTATATTTTTTGTTCATTTTCAAAAAGGGGAAAAATTACACATACACTGTAGTTTATTTAATATGAAAATTCATAAGAGGGAAAAAAAAAAAAAATCAGTTACCTACTCAAAGTAATTGAATCATCAGGAACGAAAAAGGATAAGTTTTTGCCAACGCTCTATTAAACCTTTTCAGAACAGTCATTTGCATGTGGAAACGATTTGCGTTGTTGTTGTTATTTGGTTTTTAGGAGCATTAGCAACTAAGACCATATTGCTCCGAGGATATGCGGTGGTCATTCCCTGACCTTTCCACTTCCTCCGCATTTGGTGGTCACTGGCTCGAACCCTGGTCTAATCAAGAAGCGTGTGCTATGCACTGCCGCTCCTGTCCACCTGGCTACGGAGGCACCACGATTTGCATTACTGCATCTATGTTTTGGGCAGGATACTCCAGTAATTTGAAAAGTGAACCAGCATAAAGTGACCTTCCGTATTAGGAAAGTTATACTGCAGAAAGTCGAATTTCAATGATAGGAAGTTGAAGAGTTCTGAGTGATTAGTGGAAATTTGTATTATATCTTTCTCTGATCCAGCAACAAATTTTCAATAAAAAGCAAATTACTGACATCACAGTGATAAAATTACAAATCTTTCTGTGAAATTGTAACAAAATGAAAAGAATAGTAAAAAAAATAAATAAATAAAACTATATCTAAAGCAATGGGTAAAATATATTAGTATAGCAAACTATACAACGTTTGGTGATTGCCAATGTCATGGACCATTCATAATTTGTGAATGATCCATCATGTAAATTTATGAAAACTAGAATAATAAATTCACTTACTGAATACATGTACCTTGAGTGACTGGGGATTCAAGCCTGTGACCATGGGCACCGGCAGCATGGTACAAGGTAATACACAATTTTTAATATTTTCATTAATTTATTGAAACCTTAAAACAATACAAATTCTTTCTTTCCAAATGTAAGTACTTTCTCCCACCGATCACGAAACGTTAGCTCACCTGTACACATAAATCAGTCAAACTTGACTTAATTCAAATATTGCATGTATTCGAAAATTTGGTGAACAAAAAATTTATTCCCACATACGTCACCTTGCAAAATATTCTGCCGGCGCCTATGCCCATGACTGCTAAATACAGTGGCATTTCTTGTATTCTCCCTATCTTGTGAACTCCTGACCATGTGGTTGTCCTGGAGTATAAACAGAAAATTCATTCATAAAATTGCTTTAAAGAATCACTACAAAGTTGGCATTGCATTGTACGCATTCATTGTTTACTGAGCGCAAAAGGGGAAAAAAAAAAAAAAAAGGTGAGGACAAGAAAAATAACTTTTTGAAATTCATATTATATCTTTCTCTAATCTGTAAATGATCCATCAACATGTTTTCAATAAAAAAAAATATTTTAAAAAAAATTGCTGACACCAGAGTAACAAAATTACAGATAGTTCTGTCAATTTGTAACAAAATGCAAAGAAAAAATAATAATAATAAATCTACAGCAATGAGTAATGTTAATATCAAAACTGGACAACATTTGACAATCGTTGGATGGATCATTCAAAATGTGTGAATGGTCCATCATGTAAACTAATGAAAACTGAATAATAAATTTGCTTACAGTTTCAACGTTTCTATCACAGGTTAGAAAAGAATGGTAATGGATAAATTTTTTTTTGTGCTCTGATAAACTTGAAAATGTAAAATCACTACAGTTGAAAATGTAGAATCACAGAATAGTACATGATGCTTGATAACAGCTGCGGAACTTTCTTTCTCTACCAGTAAAGCAAAATGAAAATACTGTATCTGTGATTGGCTGAATATTTTTGTTTTGTTTCTCACTCTCGTTTCCCCAGTTGCTCCTTCAAGTAACTTTGCAACAGATTTTCTCACCACAAGCAAAAACAGAACACGTATATATAAAATGTATTAAAAGCAACTAAGTCCAGTCCTGTTGCCTGTTTAGAAAGAAAGCAATAGACAAGGGTAGAATGTTATTGTTGTGAAAATAGCAAATGAACCCCAAAACCATAAATTTAATGAAACTGCATGCTTTGGAGTGAAAATAGCAATTGTTGGACAGACAACTTTGCTGATAAAGGCCCACTAATTTTAGGGTGATTGAAGTAGATGTTTTACTCTTTCTTGTCATTGCTTAATCTGCTCTCTGAACATCACAGGATAAATGCTAATTACACGAAGATTCCTTCCAATGCATTGACCACGTACAGAATATCATCGACATATGCGAGGATCAAAGGATCGGCAGTTTAGATGTGTCTCTGGTTAGCGTACTGATAATTCATTTGTAGTCCTTATAGTTTTTCGTTTCAGATAGACAAAAAAAAGGAAAGGGGGGGAGCCAAATCTAAGGCACTAAAATGACAGCACTGGCCATAGCTAGACTGTTATGTGACAAATTTGTGTATTGTAAAATAAGACATATTGCCCTCCAACAACAATCCGTGTGCAAACACAAAAAAAATTTTAAATAAATTCAATACTAGAATAAAATCAAATGTGATATATATCTGTATTTGGCACTGGTTTTGCTGAATATTTCACAACTATCTTTTATTTGCTACTATTTCTATAAGTGTGGCACAGTCAAAACAATATTTGGATGGCCAGTTGCTGTGCTGATAAGAATGTGTTACATTTAATTTTAGAAAAAATTCTCATTTATTAATGAAATTTGTTAATTGTCTTGAGAAACAAATCTGTCTTCCAAATTTCACGGGCCCCTTTCAAGCTTGGGCCCAAATGCAGCTGCATTGGCGTAGTTATGCCACTGAACAAAATCATTGGTTTTTCTGGAGCTTTTGTCTTTCAGTTAGCTCTTTGTAAATTGAAACCCCTTGAGAGAATAGAGAAGAAGCGAAGCGCTTCCTGCATTCTTTTTCTTTAATTTCAAATTTTTGGTTAAGGGAGGTCATATGCCCCCCTCTCCCCCACTGAATATGCCCCTGGTGTGGACTAGAGAGATTATAACACGAAATTGAAGTCCTTGTTATAAAGATATTTTCCTATTTTTCTACTTATACTGTAAGTACAGAACGTCCGAAAGCATTTTTCATTTGTAGATATTGAATACAAAAATTTAATATCTCATTCTAAAACACATTGGCTGTCTTTATGGCCAGCTGTTGATAGGATATTAAAACTTTCTGATGCTTTGAAAATTTTCTTTCAGAAGAAAAAGGCACCAAAATATTTTTTCCAATGATACTCTAAGTCGTCGGTTCCTAACCGGTTGTGTTCCAGGGGGTTTGCACTAAAAATTCTGTAATGGCATCTGCTTAGATTTACATAGGTATATTTTTGTAAACTACAAAATAGTTTAATATTATTAATTTATGCAGTTCCGTTCAAAGTTTATATTTAGTTATGGTTTGGATCACACTCCCTTACATAGCGAGCATGGGCGATAGGTGTTAGTGAGGATTCAGTGCGAACGTGCCAATATGTATTGCACCATTCAGTCGTGTTAGATAAACTCTGGTAAACATTGTTAGTCACTGTGTCGTGTCATATAGTGTTGGATTTGAATGTTGTGCAGTATTAAATTGTTTATTCATAGTATTTTTAAACTTTAAAAATCATTATGGACCGTTGGCTGAAGACTGGAAGCATAAAGAACAATGATGTTGAAATGCAAGTTAATGAGAAACATGAAAATTAAAATCATCCCTCAAATTTGCCCCAAGTTGACCTTTAAAAAACCTGTAAAATCCATTCAGCTTGCCAAATTTCCCAAATACTACATAAAGATATTCAAAATATTGGCATGAAAATGAATAGTAAAAAGAGGAAATATAGTGATGATTATAGTAAATCTGGTTTTTCATAGATTCAAACTTAAACTTTTGTCGTGAGATGATGGGTGGATGCCATGCATCACTAAAATTAGCATTTACTATATTACTAAAAATAGTGAAATAGCACTTGGAGTGGTGTCATTCTTGACATTTGTGGACTCTAGAATAGTGGCAGAAGGTGTTGTGGGGTGACGAATCTCATTATACAATGTTTTGTCTTGTTTGGGTGTGGAAATTTCATAGAGAAAACATTCTGCCTGAGTGCATTATTTCACCCATGAAGTTTTGTGGAGTCAGTCTGTGGGCTGTTTCAGCTGGTTTGTACTTGGTCCATTCGATGTAGTGGCACCTTAAATCCTTAACTGGCTGTTGCTACAAAAATGGGCTTTATTAAAGCTCCATATCATAGTGAGGGTTCTGCAGAACTGAGTTGTGGATAAAGACTTTGAAAAGTTGGACAGCTAGCTCAGGGCCCTAGATGTCAACCCCATTACACACACCTGTGGGATGAATTGGAGTGCAGAGTTTTGCTGCAGACAAAACAGCCTTTTTCCAAATTGACTCTGGCAGCTGCTTTGCAAGAGGAATAGAGGCGAATTGCAGATGACATCTACCAAAAGTTGGTAAGAAGTATGCCCAGGATGGTTGGGGCAGCTGTCGTATACCAAAGTGGCCCTGCTGTATATTCATATTTTGAATTAAAAGCCCTTTTAGCAGCCAAATGCGACGCCTCTGTAGCCAGGTGGGCAGGAGCGGCAGTGCATAGTACACGCTTCTTGATTAGAATGGGGTTCAAGCCCGTGACCACCAAATTTGGAGGATGTGGAAAGGTCAGGGAATGACCACCGCATATCCCCGAAGCAATATGGCCTTAGTTGCTAATGCTCCTAAAAACCAAATAACAACAGCAGCTATTTGCATGTGTCTGAATAGTTTGGTCATATAGTGTATAATTAATAATGGAAACAATTCTGTGGTAATTGTCATAATGTTATGATTATTAACAATGTATACCTTTTAATATTTTGCAGATATGATCCCCAAACAAACCAGTGGAGTTGTGATGTGGCTCCTACCAGCTCCTGTCGTACCAGTGTTGGTGTAGCAGTTCTTGATGGTTATCTCTATGCTGTAGGAGGACAAGATGGAGTTTCGTGTCTCAATTTTGTAGAAAGGTACATTCGTTAAACAACTAATATGTGCAATATATGTGTATAGAACTCTTTTTAACAGCAGCATCATTCGAAAAACACCAACCACGTAGATATTTCCTTGAATATTAAAATATATCAGTATCTTGAGTAACACAACACTTTCCAAACTGTTTGATGCTGGCACACTATGTATGTGCTGAAAATAATTTGACGCTATGCCTTTTATTCCACTTACTTCTAAGTTTATGGTAAATGCAGTGGTACACTACTTTTATTTCAGGGTAGAAACATGTTATAAATGATGATGATTTATAAGCTTGAGAGAGAGCATGAGAGCATGTCCAGAGTTTACTGGTTGCAGAATAGGAAGCATGTGAAAAAGTAAATGTTGTTAATTTAGCATTAGCAGAGGCATTTGATGCAAGAAAGCAAGCTTATGCAGCATCAGCCAAAAAAAAAAAAAAAAAAAAAACCCACTTCACCCCTCTGTTCGTTCAAAATACCTGTCCAGCCGAGCCTTAAACTTATTTAGGCTATCAACCTCCACTACAAGGGATGGAAGTCTGTTCCACCAACCAACCACCCGCTGGCTAAAGGCAAATTTCCGCACGTCTATCCTACATCTGTCTTTCCTCAATTTGAATTTATGCCCTCTCAGGTGATTTTTCTGAGCTAGAGGAAGAATCCCATCAGCATTGAGCATGCTCAAACCATTCAAGGCTTTATACACCTCTATCAGATCACCTCGCTGGTGCCTAGTCTCCAAACACTGTAATTTGCAAAACTTAAGCCTTTCTTCGTAAGAGCACCCCTTTGTTCCATTCACTAATCTTGTTGCCCTTCTCTGTACTCGTTCCAGCAGCTCTACATCCTTCTTGAAATGAGGCCTCCAGACCTGTATACAGTACTCTAGGTGTGGTCTGACCATTGCCTTATACAAGGGAATAATCACCTCCTTATCCCTGCTGGAAAAATTCCTGTATATCATTGACAATACTCCATGAGCTACTCTTGCAGCCCGTCTGCACTGCTCAGAGAACTTCATATCTGCCTGCACAACCACCCCCAAGTCCCTTTCATTTGTAATATAGTATTCCGTAATTGTATTTTAATCAATCAGTTGTACCAATACATACAGTGAAAGGAAATCATAGTGATAAAAAACTGCTGATATGATGTCATAATTTGTCGACACCCTTTGGGAGACAGTGCAAAACCCACTTAGCAAAACTCTGGAATAGCAGCTTGAATGTTGTTCAGGGTGATTGTCCCAGAGTAATTGTCATGGGAAAAAAAAAAGAACACTACTTTATTAGTTTCATGTAGACTTCATTGGGGAATTGCATTTATTCTTCACTGCCTTTGATCTTTATACTGAATTGCTAAAGGTCAAATATGGAATGGAAGGGTTCCTTTGTTTCCACTACGTTAATAATAATATATAAAATATAATGTCAATAAAAAAATATTAAAAAGGATATGGGAAATCTCATAAAGCACCAACTAATATTATCACTAGAAATAAAATCTAGTCAATATGTATAAAATGTATAATACATTATCAGGAACCATTGTTGAATATGTTTTTCCATAGCCTTGCACTTGAGTTTTGCATTACAAAGATAAATCATATATCACTTGAATTTTCTTGATGAGGTAATTTGATATTAACCAGAAACAAATTGATTAATTTTTAATTACAAAATTGCATAATTAATAATTACCTTTGTTTCTAAGTTGTGCAATTTGGCTACTGTAGATTGTGATGTGGTAGTAGATTGTAATAAGAGTATCAAGAGCAGTGTACTAACAGATAGTAGGTTCCTTGGTAGATAAATGAATGTCTGTACCATTAGTTTTGTGGTATACTTGATTAAATCTGTCTGTCTGTGGAGTAGTGCATTTTCATGAATTTGACTATATATGTGCACTGGAGATGTGCAAATGTGTGCCCAATCCACAAAGGAGGATCAAAGGGAGAGACAAGTAATTACAGACCTGTTAGTTTAACTTCTGTTCCAGGGAAATTAATGGAGGCACTGGTTAATGAAGCATTGCAGGATCATCTAGACAAGACTTCAGTTATAGCTCGGACACAGCATGGGTTTGTTAAAGGGAAGCTTGTCTGATCAGTTTGATTGGATACTATGATGTGGTCACAAAGGAACTGGACGTAAAGAATAATTTTGATATCATATATTTGGATTATAGAAAGGCTTCTGATACTATTCCACATGGAAGACTGTTGCACAAATTGGAGCAGTGTGGCATTGGAGATAAATTGCTGCTATGGATAAAGGGATGTTGAGTGGGAGAAGACAGTGTTAATCAATGGACACTGTTCTTCATGGACTAATATTATTAGTGGAGTCCCCCAGGGTTCAGTGTTGGGTCCATTGTTGTTTTGTGTATTTATTAATGATATTGATGACGGTATATCAGGCTTAATGTCCAAGTTTGAAGACGATAAGAAGGTCAGCAGGGTTGTTAATGACAGTACGCTGCTGCAACAGGATCTAGAAAAGTTGAGCAGGTGGGCTGAGAGGTGGCAACTGAAGTTTAACATTGACAAATGTAAAGTACTGCATATGGGAAACAGTAACCCCAGAGTAACATATCAACTGTGTGATATGTTACTCTGGGGTTACTGTTTCTCAACACGCTCAAGCAAATCTACATCCTTCCTAAAATGAGGCCTCCAGACCTGTATACAGTACTCAAGGCGTGGCCTGACCATTGCCTTATACAGAGGGACAATCACATACTTTTCCCTGCTAGCAAAATTCCTATATATCATTGACAAAACCCCATGACCAGCCCTGGGAGCCTGTCTGCATTGCTCAGAAAACTTCATATCTGACTGCCCAATTACTCCCAGGTTTTTTCATTTTCTACCACGTTTCTCTGGGGTTACTTCTACCCATATGCACTCCTTTGCATTTGTCAACGTTAAACTTCAGTTGCCACTTCTTAGCCCATCTGCCCAAATTTTCTAGATCCTGTTGCAGTAGCACACTGCCATTACTGTCATTAACAACCCTGCCAACCTTTGTATCATCTGCAAACTTCGACACTAAGCCCTGATATACCTTCATCAATATCATTGATAAATATAAAAAACAACGTTGGACCCAACACGGAACCCAGTGGGACTCCACTAATAACATTAGTCTACGAAGAGCAGCACCCATTGATTACCACCCTCTGTCTTCTCCCACTCAACCATCCTTTTATTCATTGTAGCAACTTACCCTTAATACCATTCTGCTCCAATTTGTACAATAGTCTTCCTTTCACAACAGTGTCAAAAGCTTTCTTGAAATCCAAATATATGATATATTAAAAATTATTTTTTGTATCCAGTTCCTTTGTAACCATATCATAATATCCTATCAAATTTGTCAAACAAGACTTTCCCTTAACAAACCCATGCTGTGTCTGAATTATTGCTGCTATCTTGTCTAGATGATCCTGCAATGCATCTTTAACCAGTGACTCCATTATGTCTAGATGATCCTGCAATGCATCTTTAACCAGTGACTTTGATCCCACTTTGAGAATTGGGGATACATTTGCACATCTCCCATGAGTCCAAGGATGCTCTCATAATTATGGTGCCGACCGGGCTAGCCGGGTTGGTAAAGTGCCTGCCTAGCAACCCAAAGGTCGCGGGTTCAAATCCCGCCTCTGTCTTGGATCAAAGTACTGCAAAAAACCTTGGGAGGTGCATTATGGCCACAGAAGCCGATAAGCCAACAACTACCAAAAAAAAAAAAAAAAAAATAATAATAATAATAATAAAATAATTATGGCTAAAGGTTTGCTTACTTCCTTTTCCATCTCCTTTAATATAACTGGATAGATCCCATCCACCCCAGGTGCCTTTCTTGTGTTTATCTTCAATAATTTCTCCTCCACTTTACTCTCAGTTATTACAAGATTCTCTAGCTTACTGCCAGAGTTGAATACACCTCTGGCATTCCCTTCGGTGAATAATCCCTCGTGTGAATGTCGATTCAAAATACTCATTCAGTTTGTTTGCTATCTGAGCAGGATGATCAACAGCCGAACCATCGATATCAAGTGGACCAATCAGATTCATCCTTTGCCAAAGATTTCTTGTAATCTGCCTTCGCCTGGCTAACCTTCTTGTGACTTGATTACAGACTAGCTTATATCTGCCATATGCTTCTGTGTTGCCTGATAATTTATATGCATCCCATGCATTTTTCTTCTCTGCCACAAGTCTCATTAGTTCATTTGACAACCATTTAGGCCTAAACCTTGAACAATATTTCTTAATAGGCATGAAACTTTTAATATCTTCCACGATTAATTCCTTGAATGCTTCCCACTTAGAATTTGCTGTTGGTAGCATCATCAGTTGATCCCACTGTACAGAATTTAAAAACTGTCTGTCTATGTATGTATTTGTGTAGGGTGACACCTGGAACATTAGTTCAACTCCACCTTGTTTCACTGTAAAGATACAGGACTGGACTCTGTAGAAATGGCTAGATATGTGTGTTGAGTGTTGTTTATGAGATTATGTGTGTATGTGGTATGTTGTTTGTGTTGAACTGGCCATTTGGTTACCTGGAATCAGCAAGCCCGAAACACGCCCACCACCACGAGAAGGTAGAACAGGGGCTACCAACCAGCAGCAGAAGAGAGGGATGCCACGTGTCTCTCTCTCCCCCCCTCCCTCCCTCCCTCCCTTCACTGTGGTTGTGGAGTTTATGTGCATTCTTTCAGTTGGCACACCATGGACACACATTTTTTTTTTGGTGGCAGTCCGTGAAGATGTGCCTCTTCTGTGCACAATGGCTGCATATAGGCTCTGTCTGAGAACAGCATTTGGATGTATACATGAACTTAAGACATTTGTAATACTTGTAGTATATACTTCTGGAACATGTAAAGTGTGTTTATGGTCTAATGGCACCAGGGGTTTCCTCCATCTCCGGAATGCTCTCATAATTATGGCTAAAGATTTGCTTACCTCTGGCATTGCTATCCCTAAAAAGTTCCTCTTGTGTGAATGTAGATGCAAAATTACCTATTCAGTTTGTAAAAAACCTGATCAGGTTCATCAACAGTTAAACCATTGATATCAAGTAAACCGATGTGCTCCATCTCTTTCCTTCTGGTCTCTTTATACAAGTAAAGAAGTATTTGCTTCTTTTCTTTGCCATAGACTTCTTCTAATCTGCCTTAGCTTGCCTAACCTCTTTTAACTTGATTGCAGATTAGTTTATATTTACTGTATGCTTCTGTATCACTTGATAATTCATATGCATTACATGCATTTTTTCTTCTCTGCCATGGGTCTTATCAGTTCATCTGCTATCCATTTATGTTTAAGTCTTGAACAGTATGTCTTGGTATAAAAAGGCTGGTAGCTTCTGTGATTATTTATGTAATGCTTCATTTAGAATTTACTGTTGGTAACATCAGGTGGTTCCAATGTAGTCACACTTATGAAAGCAAAAACCCTTTTCTTTACCCTTTACAGTAAATATGTCTCTGTCTCTAAGTAAATCCCACATCAGTGCACTGTGATCACTGCCACACACCTAGTGGGACTTCTACATGCAGATTCTCAATGAATGAAAAATTGCTGCTGATAATCAGATGAAGAGTATTGCTTCCTATTGATGCCTTGCTAATATGCTGCTGTAGAAAACAGTCACCCAGTAGATCCACATGTATTGTTAGTATGTAAGTGATTAACCCACAAGTTCCAGTCAATATTAAAATCCTCTGTTATAAGACATTCTGATTTATTGGCCCACTATATTTCTCGGTATAGTCTTTTTTATTATACTCATCACGGTAATTACCTATTCAGTTTGTAAGAAATTAGGCCTATAACACACTCTTACTCTCATTTTTGTTTTCCCAGTGCTTATATCAAACTAAACTGACTCAACATTGCCCTGGTCACCCATATTGACTGAATGCACTGCTTTAGATTTAATATACTTCTTAACTAAGAGCATAACCCTTCCCTCCCCTTTTACCTTATCTGTCCTTTTTATTTAGCAGAGTTGGGGGGAACCCCCCAGTGCTGCATTATACCAGCATTCTCCCTAGGACCTATCGAATGGGTGCACTACCCGGCTAAAATTTAAGCGATTCTCGCGGTACTGTACTTGAACTTGATCAATATTAATTTGAATATACTAGGTGATCGAGGTCAATGTGACAGGAGCATATAATGTTAAATTATGCAATTAATTTTCTCACTGGATTGCTTAAATCACATTTATAAATAACAGAAAATTTTATATTGCCAGATATTACACTTCCCCACTCGGCTCCTTCATAATGCCTCCTGGCTGGAAAATTTTCTTGGAAGAACACTGATTATACAAGTCCTTTTTGTACACATTGTACTCTCAATACCAAAATTCTTTATCCTTTATGTCTTAGTGAGTGACAGCATCTCTGGTATTCCTACAATGCCTGCATTTGATAACTTGACATAACTTGACCATCACTTCAAATTGATACTCTGCTCCTATCAGTAGTGTACATACAAGTGTACCCTGCTTATAGGAACAGAGTATGCATACTTGAATTACTTTTGCTAACCCTAACACAGCCCGTGTATGTGTTTGCTCCACGAGGACCCTCAGGGCCTCAATCCTTTACACCTTGCTTTCCAGGTTGCTGCATGTTCCAATAAAACAGTGCAAGAATCACTTGCACCTATGCCTGTGGCCACAATCTATGAGTGTGTGTGTAGTCTCTCTAACTAGCAGGTTTCTGACCCACTAAAATTGTCTCAATACCACCAGAAAGTATGTTTGCACCACCCCTTTCTATTTAAGTATATCCCATTCCTGTAAAACAAGTCTCTCAGCACATGCCACGCTGAGAAAAATTCTATCCCATGGACCTCCACAGTCTCTCCAGGGCCAAATCAATTGACAAGGATCTCATAGCGTATCAACAGAATTGCCGACACTCTCAGTTTCAGTCCTAACTCATGACTTTTTGTCAACATTGCTCTGTACTTGTTAATTAAATCCTCAGATCTCCTACTCTTAATATCATTATTAACAATGTTTATAACAGTACCACTTTTTTTGCTTTTGAAAGATGATAGTTACTCAACAGTGTCATCAATTTTAGCCTTTAGCAGACATACCATGATCCAGTTTCCCTTGACTCTTTTACACAATCTGTATTCCTGTTTCCCTGACAGTCGAGTTACCAATTATTGCTGCTTCATGTGGGATCAAGGATCTCTGCTGTAGAGGATGTCTTTGTGTAGAGTTAATGCTAGCATGAACTCTCGCATTGGACTGGGCAACTGAGTTGGTTTCTCTCTTTTAATCCCTCCAGGGCATCAGCCATATTCATTAAGCCCGTCAGAAAGCTGAGGCCCTGCATCCAAGTGAATTCAACAACAGCAATTCCAGTGCAGATTATCTAGTGATCTTGCTTGGCAATAAAACTTCTTTTTAAGTTGTATTCTTTTCTCTCAGCAATTCATTTTCAAGCTAGTTCTGCACTTGAAAAGTTGCAAACAAGAACAGCAAAAGGAAATGTACTTTTCTTTTTTTATTATTATATTTATTAGGTGTGTTCAAATTATATGGTCTCCAAATTTATTTCTCACAAAATAATCAAAGTATACATGGGACTGCTTTTAATTTAACTGCCAATTAGTTCTGGGTGTTTTTAGAAGATGGCTGCACAATGTAGTATGTCACATTGATTGCAGCACCCTAAACACTGCTACATTTATAATACTTTAAATGCTGTCCTTCTCTCATCAAGAACATGTCGTTATCTGATTTTTGCATCTCACCAGAAAAATCTAGTTGAAATACATCAGAAAATGTCAGTGTGTGCTCTATAGGCCTGATAGATGTGAAAAATGTTTACAGCTGGGTATGTAAGTTTTGTGAAGTATGAAAGTCCTGCAAGAATGAAGCCCACGAACCAAGATCTGAAACTAGTCTTTCCGGGGCTAACATCTGCTGGGTTGTGGAAATGGTTTTGGGTGACAGAAGATCAACAGTGGATAAAATTGTTATAGCTACAGCACTTTTCTGTTGGATATGTGCATTCCGTACTCCATGAAAATCTCAGAATGAGGAAGGTGTTAGCTCGGTGGGTTCCAAGGCAGCTTTCCCAGGAGCAAAGAGCCAATAGTTTCAAGTGCTTACTTGAGATGTTGCAGTGAATGGATTTTTCTTTTCCTCAATTGTCACTATGGATGGGACATGAGCTCCACTCTTCAATCTAGAAACAGAAAGTCGATCTGCCCAATGGAAGCACAATGATTCACCACTGGCCAAAACATTCCATATTGCTGCAAGTGCAGAGAAAATTATGGTTGCTGTTTTCTGGGATATTAATTGGAATAATACTTACACTATGTGTACCCAAGGGCACTACAATGACGAATCTCATATGAAGAAGTTCTGAAGGAAAAGTTCCTCCCAGCACTTCAGAAAAAATGCCTCCACAGACTGAATCACATTCATTTCCATCAGGTCAACGCATCACCCCATCGTTCTGGAAATGGGCCAATTTTTTTTAAAGAAAAGAACATTGAGGTTATCCCACATCCTCCATACTTGCTTGATCTTTCACCTGGTGACTTTTGGTTGTTCGCAATGATGAAGAATGCTTTTCAGGGCAGAAGATTTTCTAGCCAACAAGCAGCTGCTTCTGCCATTTACCAGTGGGCTAAACATACTTCCAAAGAAAGCTTTGCTGTGGCTTTCACAGCTTGGATGAACAGGTGTTAAAAATGTGTGCAGTTTATAGGAGACTGTTGAAAAGTGATGTAAGTGTCATCTCTGTATCGTTTGTAATTTGTGAGAAATAAATTTGAAGACCATATAACATGAATGCACCTTGTATTAATAGCTTTAGTCTACTAACTTGTTCAACCATCTCTATCAAACAAATCTATTAGTACTCTATCTTCCTCTCTTATAAAGAAATGTTTAGAAAATATGATGGGTTCACCCAAAATAGTGAGAAGACTCAGATCTGCCCGATCTTCTTTATTGCTCAAAACTGCAAGTTGTAAACATTCTGAGACTCTGCTAAAACTATTAACTTTTGGTGGAATACCCATATGCAGTGTTAAATACCTCCAAAGGACTAATTGGTAGGACTTAATGAATGTTACAGATGAGCTAGTCAAGGAACTTGAAAAATCAAAAAATTGTACAAGCCAAATGTACCTTGAAAAGTCAAAAAATTGTACAAGCCAAATGTACCTTGATCAGGAAAGATGGTGATCTTACTCCCATAACAGGATGTCAGGATGATGTAACATCATCCTGACATTTTATCATACCATCCATGTTAAAGGTGGCTATTTCAACTGGTAAATATGACCTTATGTACTATCCTATAAGATGCTACAAGCGACAAAAATTTGGTCACTTGCAAATGGTTTCTCCAGGAGATATAGTCTGCCCAAACCGTGAGTCAAAAGCACATGCACAAATGGATTGCAATGCTGAAATGCCGCACTCCAAATTGCAAAAGTTAACATCCAGCCTATTCCAAATCTTCTGAACTCTGAAAAACAGGGAAAAAAAATTCAAAAGTATAGAGTAGAATGGAAGACTTATGTACCAAGAGTCAAAGAAGCAAAATATGCTAGTGCACCTAAACACACACACACACACACACACACACACACACACACACACACACACACACACACACACACACACACACACACAGCAGCAGCAGCAGCAGCAACCCAAAAATATCAGTCAGTGGCAACATAAATTGAAGTCTCAGTTTCCCCCACAGAAAAATTATCCATTGCAGATTAGGCCCAGTCAATGCTCTCATCATCCTTGGAATAGACTCCCAAGATACCAAACATTGTAGACAAAGCCAACAATACTCCAGTTGCAGTTTTGCCAACTGCATCTCATGCACCAACAGGTGTCATAAAAGTGGAAACATCTTCAACTAAGAAGGCAAATATTACACTTGTGAAAATGGATATCAATGACAGTACTAACTTAGATAAACCAGTTCTAGATCTCTGTGTAGAAGATGACATGGACACTGTACATCCAACCTTTCCAAAAAAAGAAGATGAAGCCTGATCGCTGTAAACTGTCTGAGCTTAAAAATAGTCAGAACCATCCTCATCCACCAAAACCAAATGATTCACCACATCATACAATGGAACTGTAGTGCTTCATCGCAACATTGATGGCATCTGTAAGATAACCAGCCATTATCATCCTGTGAGCATCTGCTTACAAGAGACAAATTTAACACTTTAAGCATCTCCCTCAGTTAAAAATTATACATTTTTAGGCAAGATAGATCTGTTACAAACAGTGCTCCTGAAGGGGTATCTATACCTCTACATTCAAGTGTCCTTTGTAAATGCATTCCTCTTCAAACCTCATTAGAAGTCATTGTGACACGTATAGTGATTCGAATTGCCTTGACACTTGTTTTGAACTACCTTCCATCCAACCATTCTTTGCACAATTCAGGAACTGGAAGACCTTGTCTGCGATGGGCATCATCCATTATGGGGTTCTCTCCTCTCGGTGGATGGGAACAGGTCATTGAGATTCTACTGAATAGACAGAATTTAGCACTATTGAATATTGGCTCGTCCACTTGCATCCATTTCCCTACAGGATTAACTTTTGCAATAGATCTCTTGATATGCTCTCCACTTGGCTGTCCACTTGATATTAAGGAATATCAAGTGGACTAACGTTTTGAGGTCTATGAACCTCCACTCAGTATCAGAAGGATGTTACTGCTCAATTATGCAGCTAAAATTAAAAGCCTACACAACCATTTCATTTGGCCATTACTACATGTGCAGTGTGCAATCCATTATAAAAATAAACTCGAGCAAATCAGACTACAGATGCCAACAGAATGCTAGAATATTCACTTTCATGAAATTCTTAGAGACTCAAATCTAAATCCTTTTTTGATTACTTTTACACTTTCTTGTTACAATTACTTTCAGCAGTGGAGGACAGATGCTCTAGAAAATGTCAACATTCAGAAACTGTCTTGTTCACACGAAATTATATCCACTTTACTAATATTTACACTGGGGCTTCAAAATCTCTCAAAAAAGTGGGTGCAGCTGCTGATTTCCCTAATACAACTGTTTCTATTTCACTTCTTGCTGATTGCAGCAGTTATACTGCTGAGATCCATGACTTTAAGCTTTCCCTGGAAAATATTTCACACTTGTCAGTCAATAAAAGCACAATATATGTACTGATTCACAGAGTATCCTCTTAGCTTGGAAAAACACCTCCTCACCTTGCAATCCTTTATTAAAGCTCATATGATAGTTGACATGTCTCCAAAAGCATCAGCAAACTCTTATCTTCTTTTGGATTCCAGGCTGCACTAGCATTCCAGGAAATAAATGTACAGGTCTGCAAACATATGTCTACCATTAGGCTTTAACAAATGTTCTAGTTCTATATCCTGATTACAGATGCAATATACAGAGAATATGTATGAACAATGGACACTTCAATGGAAAAATGCATAACATGGTGTTTTAATTCAAACCTGAACCACAATTGTGGACCTCTAGTTTCTCTACAAATAGAAAAGTGGAGGTAATCCTAGCCAGAACCCAAAGAGGTCATACTCGTCTCACTCATCTGTTTCTGCTTATAGGAAATGATTCTCCACAGTGTATGCACTGCTTGATGCCATTAACAGTAAAGTATATACTCGTTAAATGCGCCTTGTTCAACAATGCCCAACATTCCACAATCAGTTTCCTCTCAAATCTGCAAGAACCTTTGTCACTCAGCCATGTCATAGGTAATGACACAAAATTCTCTAAAGTTTTTTCCTTTCTGAAACAAATTTAACTGTATGACCCTTCTGACTACTCCTTTGGTAGTTATCATATGTAGCCTCAATTACTTTGATAGGCACATTATGGTCTAAGTAGCTCTTGCACCAGAAATTATCATAGTAATAACAGAAAGCTGAATTTGCACTTAACCTCATCATGCTTTCTTTACAACGAACACACACGCGTGCACACACACACACGCGTGCACACACACACACACACACACACACACACAAAGGCATCCCTTATGGCTATATCATGTCCTGCTAAAGGTACTTTGCAGAGGGAACAAGTTACCCACATAATATAATTCTGATTTGCAGAACTGCCCTTAGCAGTTCTCCCCTGAACCAAAACATTCCTCTGCTTTGAGCTCTTTGCTTTGCTGCTCTAGTCTGAGGGATTATTTTAGTCTAAATTTAATTTAAAACAATGCACAAAACTAAGGGATGTGAAAATAATAATGCTACACTAATCCCACTTATTTTATGGCAAGACAAACTATGCTATTTTAAATTATATTATATGCTGTGTGGTACAGTTACATTATAAAATCATGTTTGTATTGATCTTAATTTATATTTTATGGACATAATAAAAACACTTATGATATTGATTACACTCCTGCAAAACTCCATAGAAAACCACCTATATCATTCTTATATCAATACTGTAATAAAGGTGGCAGAATTCGAATATTCTAAAATGGTGGCAGAAGTTGACTGGTTTTTAAGCAACTTCAGAGGCCGAGTAAAGAACGTATTCAGCAATTTAATGAGATAAACACAGATAATAACCACATTACTAGTTTTAAACAATTGATAACAGAAAACTATTTTTAAGCAATAAGTTCCACTTAGCAGCTCCCAAAAAAGCAATCTGGTATCTCAAGAACTCATTATTTGGTATGACAGAAGGTAGTTTACCATGGTCATCAGCACAAGTATTAAAAGAAAAAACAGGATGCGTGTAAGTCAGCTTTGTCTTTAGCTGTGGATGCAATAGAACCAACTGGTTGTAAGAGAAGTGGAAGTATTAATGGACAGAAATTTACTAAAATACTCAATTACTGTTTGAACAAGAAGAAAGTTTTCTACTCTTAGCTTATTCAAAATTGAGTTTGGACTGATTAATAACTGTTTTTCAGTTGTTGAAAGTGTTAGTGTAGACAGCATGTGAAGCAGGTGATTTTGAAACAAGCCAATTGCAATATGCTACATTCTTATATTGAACAGCCTTTAATATATTTATTGGAAAACCAAGGTTTAGATAAGGGACAAGATTTTAGGATTGAGTGCAGAATAAAGAATTTCAACCCTACAGGAATAATTTTACTGACTTTATCTGTGCAAGGAAGCCACAGCCTCTGCTTTTGTGCCTAACATTACCTCTGAGTTGTTTTGCTGACATTCGCACTGTCCCGCTTGTTACTTTCACATCAGATCTGTTTGGATGGAATGCCGTTCTCCTTTTTTAAATTTCTGATGTTGATCTGCCTGAGTGTCTACCAACACTAAATCCTTATTTTTTTTTTTAACAAGAGGAAAACACCCGAATCCTGAAAAAAGCATCAAATGCTCTCACTCTACAAATCTGCATGCTGCTAGTTGGGTTCCATCTTGTTTACATATCTACTCATGATTATTTTACACTGCTGCAGATTTTTCACGTGCAAATCAAATAGTAGCAAGATTAAAGAAATACTAGATCCAGTTAAAAGCTCTGGGTACTCAAAACAAGCAGTTATGAAATATGAAAAGATATTTCAAACATTAAAGTTATATTTAAATCAAACACAGATTTTACATACTAGACATTCTTCTGTTTTAGATATGACCCACAAACTAATAGGTGGACTAAAGTGGCACCTATGAGTACAAAGAGATTAGGAGTAGCTGTGGCTGTTTTAGGAGGATATCTTTATGCAGTTGGAGGCTCTGATGGCACCTCACCTTTAAATTCAGGTTAGTTTTTTAATATGAAGGTCAGTTACACTTAATTATTCACTTAACCATTCTTGGTACAGTGCATTGTCTGAAAGCGGGCAACCTGGAGATTTCTGAGTTTTGGAGTTTTCTTAACCAAGCATGAGTTGTCAAAATCAAAACTAAAATAAATGGACAGCACATTGGCAACTCAGTTACCTATTTGTTCCAGTTTGTCCATGTAGTAAACTTATTTTATATTAATTTTTATTAGCTACATTATTTTATTTTTTTACCCACTTGGTCCATCAATTAAAATCTGAAAACAAGAAACTTGGGCACAATGAAGTTACCAAAACGATTATCGAAACATACACTTTGGTAATGTTTAATTTGAAAAATAAAATAAAGAAATAAGGAGAAGAAAACAGGGTTAAATACCACATGAGATATTTTTACCAACATCTCAAGAAGACAGATTTCCACATTCCCTCTGCTTGTGGAGAGTGTACCAATCACTCTCTTCTCAGCAGTCACTCTTGAGAAGAAAGTGCATCCTGATATATTTTCAAGGTACAGAGTCTGGATCATAATTGTTTGGCATATATGACAGAGATCACAGAATTTATTTGGAAAACTTGGGATATGAGACAAATCAAGTTTTCTGAATGGCCCTGCTTTGTACTGCACTGCACTGGCAGCCAAGTACACTCTTGAATTGGTGGAAAGCAGCGCTCAGAAATCAAGTCTCCATAGCTGTGCTCAGAGGTACCTTCAGTAAAATATACACTTTCATGTTTTTACTTACCAAAATATTAAACAGCTATATAATACGTAATTAAAAAGACAAAAAGTATTGAATATGGGTGCCTAAAAAATATATGCTGTGTTTGTTCAGTTAACCATCAAACAAACTTTGTTCTGCAGTGTTTTGTTTTTTTTTTTTTTTTTTTTTTTATATTTAGTCATTATGAAGACTGATGGTGCCTCCATAGCCAGGTGGGCAGGAGCAGCAGTGCGTAGTACACGCTTCTTGATTAGACCGGGGTTCGAGCCCGTGACCACCAAATACTGAGCAATGCCGAAAGGTCAGGGAATGACCACAGCATATCTCCAGAGCAATATGGCCTTAGTTGCTAATGCTCCTAAAAACCAAATAACAACAACAACATGAAGACTGATAAAAACTTAATCAAGATCAATAAAAACTTAATTAGATCAACAAAGATTTTTAAAAAATGTACAAGAGACATACAAACTTGAATACACTGCCTTTCCCTCTTAGCCATCATTGTGATAGTATAGTTATTTCACCACTTTTCATTTGTTTAGAGAAGCCTGGTTTTGAATCTTGTCAGAGACTGGAAGAACTTTTAAATGGCCTTATCAGGTGGTGCTGTAGTTTGCTGATCCCAGGTGGTGGGAACAGGGTTCCTTCATTGTGATATTCTGGGGTTTACAGCCCGTACAACATAGAGATTTGCTCTTTAATACACACACACACACACACACACACACACACACACACACACACACACACACACACACACACACACACACACACACAGCACAATATGGACACATTGTATTGTAGTTACTACTAACATCACTTTTATACAGTACTTACATTGGCAGTTATAAAGTGAGAATATTAGTGATACCTAACTAAAGTTTTGTTTCTTTCTTCTGTAGAAAGAACCTCTGACTGGGAGTCATGATGTATATAAATCATAATAATAACATACTTTTAATCATCAGTTAAAAGTATTAAAAACCAATGAGAAACAGATATACAGACATATCATGAATGTCACACAGGTTGACAGATGGCAAACTCATCAGTAGCACAGTATTCATGGAAAGTTTTACTGAAAGTGTTTGTGTACAGTAAAGTTAAGGCATGGTAAATATATATATATATATAATTTTTCAAAGGGGAAAAAAAAAAAAAAAACTACAACAACCTGATAAAAATTTCAACATAAATATGCTTATGGTCACAGAACCAATTCATCATCCAATGGATTCTTGGATATATATATATTAAAAAAAAAAAGTCCAGTTTTTCAGTGTTGTACCGTACTATTTATTTTGTCATGAACTTTCCTATTACTATAGTTTTATGGTGTACATTATTTTACATCATACTGGTATTCTCTGATTATTATCTTGAATTAATTAGAGTAATGAAATGTGGCTTCCAGAAAGTGATATAGCTAGCCATAACAATACTCAAGAACAGTCAAGGGCATGGTTTTAAGGGATCTCACAGCCTTCTTTTAGGATGTTGCAGATGGTGACCAGTTCCTGGGAGAGCTCCCACAGAAACTGGACACCATCTGCAACATCCTAAAACTGAATAAGTTTTAGAATCCCTCCCCCAACAGAATCCCCCCTTTCACTTTTCTCTTCCATCCTAGGTAGAGGAAGGTGTGGGTACTGACTGATGTAATGCTTTTCACGCTAGCAGTAAATCTGGTAGATTATATCCCAAATTCCTAAAGGGAGTTGTGAATCTGACTAAGCATCCTGATCCCAGTGTAATACACCTTAATCTTGTGTATTTTGCAGTTCTTGCTGCTTTTTCAAATCAGATTTAGTCTGCTAAGCCAATTGCCACTGTGAAAAGCCCTACATCAAATAATTCTACCAGGGATTAGAAACTAGATTGAAAGGTTACTACATGGCCACCAATTTGGAGAATCTGACTGTAAATAATATAGCCTACCACAGCATTGCAGGGAATTAGTAGGTACTACTCAGCCAGCCTAATTTCCTCTCCATAGTATATAATGAAAGAAGAGAGTTTGTGAAGGCCCTGTGTGGTCTATTCAGTTTCTCCAGGAAGGAATTTCAATAGGAACATTTCAATAGTGAAAGATGACTGGCCACTAGGAGATCTCCAATGCAGCATGCCCACAGATCCCAGTCTATACATCAATTCACCAGTACTACAGCCACACCAAGACTCCTCACATCAGAGATCAACCAGGATAGCAGCTTAGAACCAGCAGTCACAATGTAAACATCCCAGAGCATTTCACTTCAGAAGCTTCTCCTAAAACAGATACTAGCAAACAGAGAAACTCCTCCAAAGATGATATCACATTTAATGTGTGATTATCCCAACCCAGTAAGATCACTTCCACTACATCAGTACCTCTATAAAGACACCAAGACCACAACCTTTACATCCAGCCAATCAGAAAGAGAGCAAAAGACAGTCCTTATGGTATAGATCCTTCATTCCTTTTTGTTCAACAGACCAGTAAACATAACTGTAGTAATCCTCTTTTAACTGTTGCTAAGTAATTTATAACCTTTATTGTTAATTTACTTGTTTATTATCGCTAAAGCTACCAAGAGAAAGACTGAAGTTAGTCCCATAATGTATAGCTGAGTATTTGTCACCGTTCCAATTTTCAAATAAAATTTCCATGAGCCTAGAACACAGTGTAATGTTTCCTTTCCTCATACTCAGTTCCATTTCACATCTTGTTACATGGGTACCTCACAGTGATCCAGAAGCACTTAGTTGTCTCTGCACTAGTATTCAACAATAACAGTACTATTGGTTGTTGGCATTGACATTATTCATAGTGATTCAAATTTTGAAATTTTACCTATATTTTAATAACACACATTGCTTTATGATAACAAGGTATAAGTCACAGAAGTTGTAAAGCTACATATAATCACTGTATATATTATGTCTGTCCTGCAGTATGTGACAAACTGCTACAGGTTAAAATGCCAGCTTATTAACAAGTTACAGTATCATGCCAACTGATCACATTGTAGTTACTACTAACATCACTTTTATACAGTACTTACATTGGCAGTTATAAAGTGAGAATATTAGTGATATCTAACTAAAGTTTTGTTTCTTTGTTCTGTAGAAAGAACCTCTGACTGGGAGTCATGATGAAAAGGATTGAAAACTTTGGTGTATCACCAACTAAATATTATAATTTATTTTATAAACAGTATTAAATTACTTTTTAATCTGTTTCAGGTTAGGAGGCAACTTTTTGCCAATGTGATACCAAGATTTCTGAAGCTATTAATAAACAAAATGAAATTTTATTTATTAATAATTTTTTATGAAGCAGCATGCTTGAAAATTATGATTTTCCTGTAAACCAGAAAAATAAATAAATAGTTCTCCCCACATAACAATTATCCAATTTATTGAAACTCTTAACAGAAGGAGCTATACTTGCCCTCTTCCATCTAAGACCAGTACATACAATTTACCAAAGTGATTGGCTTGCAGGCAATTTCTGAACCCTCATTGGGATTCTTTTATCCAAAAGAAATTAGGCCAAAATTCCTTAACTGCAAGTGAGCCTCTCTTTTGAAAGGTAAATGAAAGCTTGATTTTTCCATCAAGAAAACAGGATTTACTGAAATATATTACAAGAAATTTTGGGATGTGACATACAAATATTTCTAAATTCAGGCTAATGAGTTGTGGGGGACACGTTTTCAAGATTGAAATATAAATAATGAATGGTAAATGTAGAGGCACGTTGACCAAAAACAGATATCTCTTAAGTCAGGTTTTCCATGATTGATTGTTCATTCAAGACTCCACAACATAATGAAATAATATAACTAAAAAAGAATTTTAAAAAATAATGCAGTATATTAATAAAATAAAATTCATATTAAATTAAATGACTATTAAAAATTTTGTTCTAGATGACAAATATATAATACCAGCACAGGGTTATGTTATTCATTCTGTACTTTCAAATAAATGCAATCTTGAATGGTATTTGTTGATGGAGCTTTTCCCTTGATATATCTAACTGCTCTTTTTGAATTCTGACTCTGGTAACTTAAATTTTGAAAAATGATGCCGAGTGAATGTCTTGTAAACAAACAAGCATTGCATTACATTATATTACATTTCAGGCATGTTTGAATAATTTTTTTCTTAAATTGTTTTTATTGGAGTATTTTAAATAGAATGCATTATAAAATTTAATGGAAATCCATGGAATATAACCCGAGATATTCTAAAAATAAATGAATAAATAATCTGAGATGTGTATAAAAAGTACTGGATTTAGTGTTGGTATTATAATGGCTAAATGATGCAAGTAAGCATACTTTTTCTGCATCTACCAGGAAATATAGAAAAAAATTGCTATCATCCATGCCATTCTCATTGCCAAAAGGTGGCTGTCCACTTCCACTTTTGAACTTTATCAAACTCTGCTTTGACCACTATGGCAAGGAATTCATTCCACTGAACTACAGCACACTGCAGGAAAGTAAACTGCATGAGATTCAACCTTCTGCTGCTTTCCAGTTTTGTATTTATGCCCCCCTGGTTGTTCTCTCTTTTACCAGTGAAAATATACCTCACTTGTTCATTTTACCGATTCCCTTCAGTGCCTTATATACCTCTGTTAGGTCTCTCCTAAGATATACAGCTACCAAACTTTGCAATCTGCACTTTCTAAGCCATTCTTCATGTAGATGTTGATTAACACTCCTCACTAATCTGGTTGCCCTTCTTTGAAGCCTCTCTAGAAGCACTATACCTTTCTTCAAGTGGGATCTGAACACAATACTCTAAATGCAGTTTCATCATTGTGCCCTACTTGTGGCCCTATATATCATAGACTGGACACCATGTGCCTCCCTAGACAGTTGTATACACTGAATGGGAAAATTCATGTCTGATTGAATCATGACCTCCCAGGTCTTTTTTTTATCCTGGACCATCTTCAACTCCACTCTCCCGACTTGTAACTCCTGGATTTCATTTTTTCCTAGGTGCAAAGGCTTACATTAGTAACATTAAACATCATTTGCTACTTTTCAGACAATTTGTGCAAATGACCTATCATTTTGAAGTGGAATGGCGTTGTTCTGGTCATTAACCACCATTTCTGCCTCTAAATTTAAATTTTTATTTAAATGATCAGGAATCTTTGACAACTTCCCATGTCCTTGAGAAATTTGAGAAACAGAAGTGGCCCAATACTGGTTCCAAGAGGCACTCCACTTGCTACACTGGTCCATACTGAGGAATATCCTCATATGACTACTCTGTCTCCTATCATTTAGTCAGTCCATGATCCAGTAAAGAATCTTACCAGTAATCCCAATTTCCTCCAGTTTATGTACAGGAACTCCCTGACTTACATAAGGGTTGCGTTCCGTGGTAAGCTACGCAAGTCAGAATTTCCCTAAATAAGCATTTAGGAAAATTCCACACTTGCAACTATGCATGCTGAATTTGTTAGAAGCAAAAAAGAAATATTTGACGAACATGTAAATAGAATTATTCAATTTTTTTTTTATCTAATACAGAGGAAAAATTACAAAAGTGTAAAAAATTACAAAAATTTCAATATTATAAAATTACAGAAAGAGAGAGGAGACAGGCATAACACAGCAAGTTTTACCTCTCGAGCATCATTGCCAGAATTAACTCTCCAGCTGATAAGCATGCTGCTGTGGAGATTTAGAAGCAGTTTTTTCCAACACATCACAAAATTTCTCTGCAGCTGCAGAATCAGCACCGGCGACTTCACTGCATACTTTAATGTTTTTGAAACCAGCGCGATGCCTGAATCTGTTAAACCACCCGTTGCTTGCCACAAAGTTTTCTTGGGGTTTGCTGTACTTATCATTATCTTCATAAATACTTCTTTCTTGAATGACCGTTAGATTCAGGTGCACTTGCTTCTGAATCTGATTTTCCATCCATCTTTTTAATAGCTTTTCCATCTTCAGTATAGCACCTGAACTCTTATGTGATCACTGTTGGGGCGGACTGGCCTTGGTGTGAAATACGCTGATCCTTGAACATGTTCTTTAATACGCGCACTGTCCCTTAAAATAGTATTCACTGTTGAAGCAGCGAGACCTAATTCTTTGCAATAGATGACAAACTTTAGTCTGCTTTGTACTTCTTAATTAATCATCTTCATTTCTAAATGAAACTTCAATTTTGTTTCATTTCCTAGCACTGTCAGCACTTGCACTTTCTGTTGGTCGCTTTCCCTTCATCATTTGAAGGGAAAGCGACCAGCTTGACAAACTCGCTCTAAATGTTTGTCAAGCAGAACTTGACAAACATTTGCAGCAAGTGAATAAGTGAAATAAGATTTTTTTTTTTTTTTTGGCTGATGCTATATAAGCTTGCTTTCTTGCATCATGTGCCTTTGATAATGCTAATTGTAATAAACAAATAGGAATGAAGAGAAGATTCTGAAAATTTATTTATGTTTTTTATATGATAGAAGATTTCAGTGAAGGGGAACCCACAGAATTCCAGTTATCGTTATTATCGCAAATGAAAATAAGATCGTGTTTACTACCTGTTTATAATAGATTGCACCAACAGAAAAGCCCAATAAACTGGAAAGTGCAAATTGTTTTTATTGTTTTATGGTAGTGGCCTCCAGAAATGTGTGTTAGAAAAATATCACTAAGGCATTCAAAATTGATTCTTATAATGGAACATATGATAACGATGAAAGTGTAGTGCGATTTCCATTATAAAAATGACCTTTTAGAGATATAAATAGCTTAGTCCTATAGCGAAAATTCCAACTTCCCTTTTTTTTTTTTTTTTTGGTAATTCGTTGTTGGAATGAATTACAAAAAAAAAGTGTTATTGGGTTCACATTATGATATTTTCACAATACCTCCATTTATTCCTATGGGATGCAAAATTCATTTCCGTGATTTTTTAAGTTTGCACTGGGTGGCAAAAACTTACGTAAAGTTGAATTTGCATAAGTCGAGTATTACATAAGTCGGGGAGTTCCTGTAACAGTCTTTCATAGAGAAGCATATTAATGCCAAAGTTGTTTCTTACATCCAGGTGCTTTTTGACTTTGTCACAATAAATAGCAGATTGATCACACATGGCTTACCCTTCATTAACCAGTTTGTTTGTTTGTTATTTGGTTTTTAGGATCATTAGCAACTAAGGCCATATTGCTCTGGGATATGCAATGGTCATTCCCTGACCTTTCCGTATTTGGTGGTGACGGGTATGAACCCCGGTCTAATCAAGAAGCGTGTGCTACGCAATGCTGCTCCTTCCCACCTGGCTATGGAGGTGCCCATTAACCAGTACTATGATCCATTAAGACTACCAGTTCTATCAAGATGGCCCTATTTCATTCAAAGATTATCTTAGTCACCACTGAAATCAAACTCACTGCTCAGTATTTGCCTATCACATTAGCATTAGCATTAGTAGAGGCATATGATGCAAGAAAGCAAGCTTATTCAGCATCAGCCAAAAAAAAAAAAAAAAAAAAAAACCACTCCCATTTCACCCCTCTGTTCGTTCGAAATACCTGTCCAGTTGAGCTTTAAATTTGTTTAGGCTATCAACTTCAACAACAAGTGATGGAAGTCGGTTCCACCAACCAACCACCCGCTGGCCAAAGGCAAATTTCCGCACATCTATCCGACATCCGTCCTTCCTCAATTTGAATTTATGCCCTCTGAGGTGATTATTCTCAGCAAGATGAAGAATCCCATTGGCATTGAGCATGCTCAAACCATTCAAAGCCTTATACACCTCTGTCAGATCACCTCGCCGGTGCCCAGTCTCCAGACTCTGTAATTTGCAAAACTTCAGCCTTTCTTCGTAAGAGCAACCCTTTGTTCCATTCACTAATCTTGTTGCCCTTCTCTGTACCCGTTCCAGAAGCTCTACATCCTTCTTGAAATGAGGCCTCCAGACCTGTATACAGTACTCAAGATGTGGCCTAACCATTGCCTTATACAAGGGAATAATCACCTCCTTATCCCTGCTAGAAAAATTCCTGTATATCATTGACAAGACACCATGAGCTACTCTTGCAGCTCGTCTGCACTGCTCAGAGAACTTCATATCTGCCTGCATGATTACCCCCAGGTCCTTTTCATTCTCCACCACTGTCAGTGTAGTACCACAGAGTTGATACGTTGCTCTGGGGTTACTGTTTCCCATATGTAGTACTTTACATTTGTCAATGTTAAACTTCATTTGCCACCTCTCAGCCCATCTGTTCAACCTTTCCAGATCCTGTTGCAGCAGCATAGCGTCAGTAGTGTCCTTAACAACCCTGCCAACCTTTGTATCATCTGCAAACTTGGACATTAAACTTGATATCCCATCATCAATATCATTCATAAACACCGAAAACAACAACGGACCCAACACTGAACCCTGAGGAACTCCACTAATAACATTAGTCCACGTTGAGCAGTGTCCATTGATTACCACTCTCTGTCTTCTGCCATTCAACCATCCCCTTATCCATAGCAGCAATTTGCCTCCAATGCCACACTGTTCCAATTTGTGCAGCAGTCTTCCATGTGCAACAGTATCAAAAGCCTTTCTAAGATCCAAATATATAATATCAAAGTTATTCCCTGCATCCAGTTCTTTTGTGACTACATCATAGTATCCAATCAAATTGGTCAGGCAAGACCTGCCCTTAACAAAACCGTGCTGCGTCTGAGCTATAACTGAATTCTTGTCTAGATGATCCTGCAGTGCTTCTTTAACCAGTGCCTCCATTAATTTACCTGGAACAGAAGTTAAACTAACAGGTCTATAATTACTTGTGTCAGCCTTTGATCCTCCTTTGTGAATTGGGGTTACATTTGCACATCTCCAGTTTATGGGTACCTCCCCTGAGTCCAAAGAAGCTCTCATAATTATGGCTAGGGGTTTGCTTACTTCCTTTGCTGCCTCCTTTAATATAACTGGATAGATCCCATCCACCCCAGGTGCCTTTTTTATGTTTATCCTCAACAATCTCTCCTCCACTTTCTTCTCAGTTATTACAAAATCATCCAGCTCACTGCCAATGTTTACTTTACCTACATCATTCTCCTTCCTGAATAACTCCTCATGCGTGAATGTAGATGCAAAATACTCGTTTAGATTGTTAGCCACCTGAGCAGGATCCTCAACTGTTGAACCATCAATATCCAGTGGACCAATCTGATTCATCCTTTTCCTTCTCGAGTTTAAATATGTAAAGAACTCTTTTCTGTTTTTCTTTGCATCCTTTGCCAAGGATTTTTCGTAGTCTGCCTTTGCCTGCCTAATCTCCTTTGTGACTTGGTTACAGACCAATCTTATATCTACTATAGGCTTCCATGTCACCCATTAATTTGTATGTATCCCATGCATTTTTCTTCTCTGCCACATGTTTCATTAGTTCATCTGACAACCATTTAGGCCTAAACCTTGAACAATATTTCTTAGTTGGTATGTAAAGCCTGGTAGCCTCCAAGATTAGTTCCTTGAATGCTTCCCATTTTGCTGTTGGTAACATCATCAGTTGGTCCCACTGTATAGAATTTAAATACTGTCTCAGATCATCATAGTCGCCTTTACGAAAACAAAAACCCTTCCCTTTACCTCTGATGGTAGTTACCTCCTTGAGTAAATCCCACTTAAACACACTGTGATCACTGCCATCTAGTGGTTCATTTATCTGCAGATTCTTAATGCATGAAGAATCACTACTGATAATCAGATCAAGAGTATTGCTCCCTCTTGTTGCCTCACGTACATGCTGATGTAGAAAACAATCATCCAATAAATTCACAAAAGCTTTGCTAGTGTGCGAGTGACCAATCCACAAATTCCAGTCAATATCTGGGAAATTAAAATCCCCCATTATAAGACTCTCTGATTTACTGGCCCACTCTATTTCCCTGTACAATATCTTATTATACTCATCAGAGTCATTAGGCCTATAGCACACTCCTACTCTCAATTTTGATTTCCCTATGCTTATGTCACACCAAACTGACTCGACACTGCCCTGTCCATCGATGTCGACTGGCTTCACTTCCTTGGACTTTATGTGTTTCTTAATTAATAGCATAACCCCTCCTCCCCTCCTGTCCTGTCTATCCTTTCTATACACATTGTATTCCCCAAATTCCAGTTCTGTATCCTTTATATCTGTGTGACACCACGTCTCTGATATCCCAACAATATCTGCCTTTGATGTTTTGAGCAATACCTCAAATTCATCAAATTTATTTACCAAACTCCTAGCATTGGTGTACACGCAGGTATTATTATTATTATTATTATTAATATCCATATGATGCAAGGAAGCCTGAGGCTTATGCTGCACCAGGAAAAAAAAAAAACAGTTCCCGAGTAACCCTGAGAGAGAGAGAGAGAGAGAGAGAGAGAGAGAGAGAGAGAGAGAGAGAGAGAGAGAGAGAGAGAGAGAGAGAGAGAGAGTCAAAGTTAGAAGGGAATCACCAAGAAAGAGAAGAATGATGATATCCAGCTCAGGACCCTGGGTGTGCCAAGCCCATACTCACCAGATGTGAGCCCCCGGGGTTAATACATGCACCTGTTTCTATTCTTAGCTACCCCTAACACAACCCATGTGTTTACTTGTACCGCAATGACTCCCAGCAGTCTCTGAAATATCCTGCATCTTGTTTTTCAGGCTTCTGCTCATTTCAATAGAAGCAGTGCAAGAATCACTTCCACCTCTGCCAGTGGCTACTGTTAATCTATTAGTCCTTGTATCCCCCCCAACTAGCAGTTTTCCGACCCACCTAACACTGCCTCGACAGCATCAGCAAAAATTCTTGCACCCTTTCTATTTAAGTGTATCCCATCCCTGTAGAAGCAATCTCTCCTGTTAACAAGTACAGTCCAGGCTGAAAAAAATTCTACCCCTTGAGCCTTGCACAATCCCTCCAGGGCCGAATTGATCGACAAGGTTCTCATCATATACTCCCTCCTATCGTGTCTGGGCAGAATTGCAGACACCTTTCCATATTTGGCGGTGACGGGTTCGAACCCCAGTCTAATCAAGAAGCGTGTGCTACGCGATGCTGTTCCTTCCCACCTGGCTACGGAGGTGCCCATTAACCAGTACTATGATCCATTAAGACTACCAGTTCTATCAAGATGGTCCTATTTCATCCAAAGATTATCTTAGTCACCACTGAAATCAAACTCACTGCTCAGTATTTGCCTATCACATCTTTTTCACCTCTTTGCAGATTGGGAGACATTAGTTGATCATTCCAGAGTCCTAATGATGATCTTATAAACATTCCTAACAAAGATGACGCACTCATCTACAGCCTTTTTTTTTTTTTTTTAGCAAAATAGGATGTGTGCCATCTGTTCGAACCTCACCATTGCTTAACTTTAGTAGTTTTTCCCATAGACTGTTCTCTTAGATTGATATCACTTAACTTACAACAGACTGACTCAGTTTCTGTCACTGATACTTCATGGTTTCAATGGTCTTGCAACAGTAAATGTCATTGCAAAGTACCTATTCAACTCATCTGCCACTTCTGCTCGGCTTTCTATAACTATTCTCCAGTTTTATAAAGTACAGGGGCCTATCTGATTCACTCTTCCTTTTTTATATTCACATTAATAAATAAAAAAAAAAAAAAAAAAAAAAAAAGCTTTGGCTCTTTGCTGGCAGTTTTTCATACTTAGCTTTCACCTGTCTAGCCCATAAGTGGTTTTGTTACATATTTGCTTATAATAGTCAGATATATCAGTATAATAATAGTAATAGAGGCATGTGATGCAAGAAAGCAAGTGTATGAGCTTATGTAGCATCAGCAAAAAAAATAAAAATTCACACAACCATTCCCACTAAAAGTTTGTCTTGTCTAGTTCCTCCTTGAATTTATTTAAGCTATCAACACAGATGGAAGTTTGTTCCAGCAATTAACCACCCGCTGGCTAAAGGCAAATTTCCGCACATCTATTCCACAGCTATCTTTTCTCAATTTGAATTTATGCCCCCTTAGGTTCGTAATCTGAGCAAGCGGAAGAATCCCATCAGAATTCAGCAAGCTCAATCCATTCAAGGCCTTATACACCTCAATCAGATCACCTCACAGGTGCCTAGTCTCCTGCTGCTGCAATTTGCAGAACTTAATATCTTGCAATGGTCAGTAACAATCTCACTTTTTTTTTTTTGTTTGTTTTTTTGTTTGTTCCTTGAGGCTGTCACAGACATTCTCTCAGGTATGCCAAGGCTTGCTACCTGAGAATGTAAAATGCTGATGGAACTGATATTTGGGTGACATTCAAGTCAAGTGGACTAATTTAGGCAAAGTCCAGTCTTTCTCTGACAGCTAAATCTTCTGTTTGCACCTTCATGATGGTGAGACTGTTAGTAACTCTGGATATAACTCCCATGTGCAAGTTTTGAAATACAGTACCTAGCATACTGACCACCCAGGTACTAACCAACATAATCAGGCATCTAGGTATGGTGCCCACCAGACAATCCTAACCACGGCGTCAACAAGCTTGATCATTTTCTCACAAACAACCATTCTAAATACAGGGTCCAGGTCAGTGGTTTTCTAGGTACCTCAGATCACAACTTGGTTATGGTCTTTTTTGCAATGAAGTCTTTCCCTTGTGGCCATTCTCGACCTCATGTTGCTTAGCATTACAGGAATGCAAAATGGAATGATCTGCAAGATTTCTTTTCCTTGATTAGATTACTGTTTCAAATGTTCTGATGTATGTTTGCTCAGATTGCATTAGTGAAATTATTCTTGTAAGGTTAAAATCTTTATTTCCACACTCCACCCTAAAATCTCTTCCTTTTCTGAACTTTAGTTTTCTAATAAATGTGCTAAGGCTGTTCAAGAAAAGAATGTTGCATATTGTAATTGGCTTCTTTCCAAATCCCCAGGTTCATTTTCTGCCTACACGAAAGCTCGCAACAATTATAAAGCAGTTATTTATCAGTCCAAGATAGATTACTAATAGACTAAGAGTAGAAAACTTGCTTCATGTCCAAATGGTGGTCGAGCATTCTGATCTCCTCCCACTTCTGTCAGAACCAAGTGTTTTTATTACCACTTCAGCCAAAGATAAAGGTGCCTGCTAGCATCCAATTTTTCTTCTAACTTGTGTATTGATGATCTTGCTAAACCACCTCCCACCATTCCCAGTACACTCCATTCAATGCCTCCTGTTGTCTTCCATCAATAAGATGCCAGAAGGATTTTGAACAATCTTGGTACTAAGAAAGCTCCAGGTCCTGATGATATTTCTCCCTTTGTTCTCAAAACCTGTTCTCCTGAATTTACTCCAGTTCTGTGTCACCTTTTTTTTCACTTACTTATTCCAAAAGAGTTTTCCCTTCTTCTTAGAAATTTGCTTATATTTAGCCATTTCCTAAAAAGGATGCCAAATGCCTCCAGTCCAATTATCATCCCATTGTACTTACTTCTACTCTTTCTAAAGTAATGGAGAACTCAATTAATTGCCAACTCTTAAACTATATAGAAACCTTTCATATGATCTACGATCGCCAGTATGGATTCTGTCAGTGTCGATCCCCTTAGTGATATTCTGGCTTATGTTACCCATCTATGGACAAGTTTGGTAAAACTCAAGCAGTTGCTCTTGACATTTCAAAGGCTTTTGATTGTGTTTGGCTTCAAGGTTTTCTAAATTAGCTTCCATCTTATGGTTTGCCAACTGTTGTAGTGGGATATCCAGTTTTCTCTCTGACCGCTCCCTTCCAGTAATAATATATGGCTCCTGGCCTTCTAACTTCTCCACTAATGCTGGTGTTCTCTAAGATTCAATTCTTTTTCCCACTGTTCCTCTTGTATATTAATGACCTTCTTGCATTGACTGGAAACCCTATCCATAACTTTGCTGATGATAGCACGTTGCATTCCACCTTCCATTTTGGGAAACCTTGCCCCGCACAAACAGCTTCAACTTCCCTAATATCCACTACCAATTCCTTAAATGGGGATCTCCAGTGGGGCAAAGATAACTTAATTGATTTCATTCCTTCTAAAACTCAGTCCTGTCTTATATCTTGCAAAAAAGGATTCTTCTGCTCCTATGCTTATCATCGGTGACACTCCAATTTCTAGGCAAGATCACATATCTCTATTTGGGATTACCCTGACTTCTAATCTCTATTTGGGATTACCCTGACTTCTAATCTCTCTTGGTATAAACACATTACAAATATTGCTTCCTCTGCTTATAAAAAACTGGGTTTTCTCTTTCGCTCTCAGTGTAACTCTGTACAAATCACAAATCCACCCAGCCATGGAAATTGTTCCCATATCTGGGGCAGGGCCCCCCCAAACCTGTCTCAGGCTTCTAGATTCCATTCAAAAGAGGACAGTTAGGTTAATTAATAACTCACCTCTAACAGAATGTCTCCACTCTCTGTCTCGTAGATGTTCTGTTTCTGCTACATGCCTTATCTATAGATACTTCCATGGGCACTGTTCTCCTGTTTTGGCTTCTATAATTCCTGCTCGCTCTGTGTCTCTCTCTTCCAAAGCATTGTGATGAACATGTGCTGCAACCAGTCAACATCCTTTTACTGTCCAACTTCAAACTCACAGAATGGGCACTGTTCTCCTGTTTTGGCTTCTATAATTCCTGCTCGTGTTCTCTCTCTCTCTCTCTCTTCCAAAGCATTGTGAACCTATGCTACAACCAGTCAACATTCTTTTACTGTCCAACTTCAAACTCACAGAACCAATTTTTCTTCTTCCTCATTTATTCTTCCAACTTCCGTTTTCTGGAACAACCTTCATACGTATTTCCTGGAAATTACAATCTACAGAAGTTGGTCTAAAGTCAACAAGTATCTTCTTTCACCTCAAAAGTTCACCAAAAGGTTCTGCATACTATAGATTCTAATACTTATGTTTGTGGTTTTCATTTAAAAAAATAATAAAAAAAAAAAAATTATTTTATTTTGATAAATTAAATTCTTACCTCTCTCTGATCATCCACTTGGGCATCTTTCTTTTGCAAAACTTCTTCACCGGAACAGAGGTATTTGTAGCTTCCTGAATAACCTGTAAGGAGGTCTGATTAAGTTGTTAAAGGCTCTGAATGGATTGAGTACACTCACTGCTGATGGAATCCTTCCTCTTGTTCATATTGCACATATGAGGGGGTCATAAATTCCAATTGAGAATGGATGGTTGTAGGATAGATGTGTGGAAATTTGCCTTTAGCTAACAGGTAGTTGATTTTTGAAAGAAACTTCCATATGGTGTTGTAGAATTGGGTAATTTGAATAAATTTAAATTTCAATAAGGCTTCTTATCCAGCCTTTTCAACTAGTGCTGGACCTGATGGGTTTTCTCTGCAGGGAGTATCTCAAATTCCATTTAAGGTCTTTGTTGATCTTATGCATATTTTCCTCTGGAATAACTCCTGATTCTCTCTTGCAGGCTTATACTATCTTTATTCCTAAAAAGAGAAACTCCTATAATTCAAGTGCTTTTTGTACTATCGCTGTTACTTCAGTTCTCCTGAGATGTCCTCGTGGGTAGCACAGTATGGTAGAGTTGCCATCCTCCCCATACCGAGTGGTAGAGACAAATTTCTCCTAAGACTCTGTCACAAAGTGTTATGCAGAAGGATTTCACAAGCTGTATTCTTTCGATTTTTGTCAAAGAGCTCCACTCCAACAGGTGGCTGCTGTGAGAATGTATTCCTCCTGTCATCTCTTACGATAAATCCAGAAGGGGAACTTAATCCTCTCAATCGCAACTTTGAACTTATTGAAAGCATCTGACCATGTTTCTTTCCAAATAAGCATTTATTGAGGCTTTAGTCTAGAAGGGCTTTCCCAGCTCGTTTCTACATTACCTACCTACCTATATTATTACTCTACAAGTCAACTGTTCTACTATCCTTCGGCCCTGGGTGCCAAGTGATTATTAGTGTAGCCAAGCGATCTATATATTGTGTGTGCAAAGCAAATAGTTTTCTTTAGGTTTTAAACACAATTTTCTTTATTTATTTGTATTGAGAAACTTTTGCACTACAAAAAGTAGGCAGTGTTCCAGGAAGGAAATTCACCTTTCTGTTTCTTGTTAATCTTACTAACCAAACTAACTCAGCCGCTTGGTTACCCTTGTGGCACTGCTCCTGCCTCCCCGTGGCAGGGCCGGTAACCTGGAAAGAAAAGCTATCTTTCTGGGGCTAAAAGGAGCAAAATGATTTCCCGTACAGGACATAGGGATCCTAATATGGCTATTCATGCAGTGCTAAACGTCAAAAAACTGACAGTGTACAAAGAAGGCATCCAATGCACCTTGCATTGCATTCGACTCAAGAACAGTCTCTTGGTAGTCTCTCGCCTTTTAAAATTCAGAAATACCTAGAAAATCTAATAGGATCTCCGAAAACAGCTAAGCGTCTGAGATCAGGCGACTTGCTCGTTGAGGTCTCAGATGAAAGGCAATCACAACGGCTCCAAAAATTAACATCCTTTGGAGGATTATCGATTACTGTCTCCCCTCATGCTATTCTAAACACCTCCAGGGGTGTGATAGCTGAGTGGGATCTCATAAATCTCTCAGAAGAAGAATTGAAAAATGAATTGCAAGACCAGGGAATTGTGCGTGTAAAGCACATATACACAAAACGAGACAGTGCTCTAGTTCCAACTCGGAATGTAATACTAACATTTGATAGTTCCAAACCTCCAGCATCCATCAAAGCAGGTTATCTGAATTGTCAAATAAAATTGTACATTCCTAACCCTACACGCTGTTTTAAATTCCAAAAATTTGAGCATTCCCAAAACGTGTGTAGAGGTTCAGCCACTTGTGCCAATTGCGGTTCATGCGAGCACAATCACTCCGACTGCAAAGCAGAGCAGCACAAATGCTCAAATTGTAACGGTCCACATACTAACTACTCCAGAGATTGTCCCCTTTGGAAAAAGGAAAAAAACATTCAACGGGTCAAAGCCGAAAAAAACATCTCGTACCAAGAAGCTAAAAAATCTGTACAGGCTCAATTTAACCCTCAACCCAGCTTTGCTGAGGTAGTACAAAAGCCAACTGTGGTAACCAGTACTGTGCAAAGAATAATAACGACTGGTACTCAAACTGAGGTAACGTTTCCCCCCAAACAGAACAATGTCAAATTGGGCTCTGTCAATTTTGGAAGCTGTGCCCCTTTCTGGTAAACCATATAAATCAAACAAGGCTGTTAACACACCAATCACTGTTCCGCATTCTACCAATAACCCAATGTACTCAAAAAGTGGTGATACTACTAAAACTGATTCAATAGAAATGGAAGGAAACACTGACCGTGAAGACTCCGTTCTCAATCTCTTCCCAGAAGAAGAGATGGAAACAGGAAGACCACACTTCTCGAAAAGAAAATCTGGTCACCATAAGCCAACAGTACCTTGGACAGAAACAGAGGACCACACTTCATCCAAATAATGCCCAGTTTTCTTCAATGAAATTGTAGAGGGTATCGCACCAACCTTGATGACATTCGGGATCTCCTTCTCCAGTATAATCCAGTTACCTTCTGCCTCCAAGAAACTAACTTAACAGCTTCCGTTGCTACCTCACTTAAACATCATGTTATCTACAGAAAAGATAGAGTTTCTCATGGAAGCAATTCGGCTCATGGAGGGGTTGCACTTGTAGTCAGCTCCAATATCTCTTCCCGACTATTAATGTTACAAACAAATCTAGAAGCAGTAGCTGCTCGAATATCCTTTCGTTTTTCTTTTACTATTGTCTCCTTATATCTTTCCCCTAAAAACTGCCTCCATTATCAACCCACTGCAGGATGGAAGCCTCCTCAACAATTCATGTTGAGGGAAATGGACCATAATCTGCCACGCTGGTCCAGTGCGGGTTGGCAGATCGACCATATTTAGCAGTCAGAGACTTGAACCCCGGTCTACTCAAGGAGCATGTGCTATTGCACTCCCGCTCCTAACCACTCGGCTACGGCCCCTAACCAAGACATTTCTTACACTGATCTTGAAACTGTTGTATCTCAGCTCCCTCCTCCCTTTTGCATCATGGGAGATTTTAACACACATAATCCTCTATGGGGTGATAGAATACACGATAAACAAGGAAAAATACTAGAAAAGCTTTTAGATAAATTTAATCTGACACTACTGAATACTGGTTTACCCACTTATTTTCATCTACCTTCTGGGACAAGCTCAGCAGTTGATCTCTCCATATGCTCACCAGTCCTTTTTCCACTGTTTGATTGGTCTGTTCATGACAGTTTACTGGGTAGTGACCATTATCCAATAGTCTGTCATGTAGAATCAAATTCACCACCTTGTCATAATGAAGCTGCCAAATGGAACTTTGCCAAAGCTGATTGGGTAAAATATAGGCAACTAGCCATCCTGGAAAAAACAGCTGTTTCAAATATGTCAATAAATAATGCGTTTGATTATGTAACAAATCAAATATTGCTGGCCAACGAAGCAGCAATACCAAGAGTGTCCACACGTCATAGAATAAGATCCAAACCCTGGTGGAACAATGAATGCAATCAAGCTAAACGAGAGAAAAATAAACCCTGGAATAAATTTTGCAAAATCCCTACTGCTGCTAATCTAGTACACTTTAAGAAAGCCAGAGCCAATGCTAGGTGCATTCACCTTGCAAGTAAAAGAGAATCATGGAAACGCTTTGCTTCAACTATTACATGGTCCACTAAAACACAAACCATCTGGAAAAATATTAGAAAAATGTATAATAAATATCCTCCTTTGCATCTATCAATACTGAATATGATGTTTCACTACCTCAAGACATAGCTAACACTCTTGGAGAATCCTTTGCTGAAACCTCTGCTGTATCCTTGTACTTGCCAAACTTTCAGAAATTAAAGTCCCTTGCTGAAAAGCAGATCCTAAATTTTAACACAGACCACCATCAAATGTACAACTGTCCCTTTACCATAATTGAACTACGGCTTGCTCTTAACAGCTCGAAACACAGTGCTGCTGGACCTGACAGAATTCACTGACATGTTGAAAGAGCTGAGCGAAAAGTCGCTTCATGTCTTACTCCAGCTATATAACTGGGTTTTCACAGAAAATACTTTCCCTGATAACTGGCGACACTCGTATGTCATAGCATTATTAAAACCTTGAAAGGGTCCAATCAACCCGCGTCACTATCGACCTATTGCCCTCACCAGCTATATGGGAAAAATAATGGAAAAAATGGTAAACTCTCGTCTCACCTGGGTGCTGAGCAAATACAACCTCATCAATTCATCGCAGTGTTGATTTCATACAGGTAGATCAACTTTAGACCTCTTGATACAAATGGAAAACCAGATTCGCAGTGCCTTCTTAAGGATGGAACATTTGACTACAGTTTATTTAGACGTTGAGAAAGCTTTTGACACAGCTTGGCGATACGGAATTCTCCGTGATCTATATGCATTAGTCTTCAGGGGTAATATGCCAAGATTCATGCAGAATTTTTTGAAGCAGCAATCCTTCCAGGTCCGTATTCAATCCACTCTTTCCCAAAAATTCATCCAAGAAGGTGTTCCACAGGGCTCAGTTTTAAGTGCCACTCTATTCATTATAAAAATCAACTCAATTACTAATGTCATTCCGGCCACTGTATTTACTACTTTATATGCAGATGATGTTAGTATATCATTTCACTCACAGAACATGAGAATGATTGAGAGACAACTGCAAGGAGCCCTTAATAAGATTACAATGTGGGCTACAGGTAACGGGTTTCGCATATCACCTGAAAAAACTGTTGCAGTTCATTTCTGTAGAAGACGTAATCTCCACCCTGACCCACTTCTAAAGCTGGAGAACCGTGATATACCTGTTGTGCTTACCATTCGATTCCTTGGGTTAACTTTAGATAAAAAATTGATCTTTCTTGACCATATTAAACAACTTAGAACCACCTCTTTCAAGAAATTAAACATTTTGAGAGTATTATCAGCTACAACATGGGGTGCTGACCGTCAAACACTCCTTCATTTATATCATGCTATTGTAAGATCAAGGTTAGACTATGCGTCACCAGTTTACAACTCTGCTAGACCTAGCTTTGGACCCTATTCACCATAGTGGCCTTCGCATTGCTCTTGGAGCCTACTGCACATCTCCTGTGCAGAGCCTGTACGCTGAAGCTCACGATCCCCCCACTCTCTCTACGAAGACAAATTTTGCTGCTAAATTATGCTATCAAAATAAAAAGCCAACCCCTGCATCCATCGTGGAAACATCTATTTACACCAGATTGGGAGAACTTGTATGCCATTTATCCATCAATAAATCGACCTGCTGGCATACGTCTTTGCTCACTACTTGATAATTGGCAGCTTGATCTTTCTAAAATAGCCACTAGTTTCACGACTCCTCCATGGGTTTTTTGCCCTGCCACCTGTGATCTGTCCCTTCAAGAATGGGGGAAAAGTACTCTTTCTTCACAGAATGTAAACCAGCTTCATACATCTCTACTTGAGAAATATGAATCTTATACCAGGATATACACAGACTGTTCCAAAACTGATCACCACGTTGGTGCTGCTGTTGTTCTTCCATCATCTATAATCTCTAATCAGTTACCTTTAGAATGCAGTATCTTTACTGCTGAACTTCATGCCATTCAAATGGCGCTAGAAACTATAAAGTTGCAACAGTTTTCCCATAGTATTATTTTTACCGACTCTGTGAGTGCCCTTCTCACTTTACAGCAACCAAGAAAGCATCATAACTACCTACTTGGTAATATTCAAAACTTGCTGGCTCATCTAGCTAAGAACACGAAAGTAATAAAATTTTGTTGGGTCGCTAGCCATGTTGGCATACCTGGCAATGAAAGTGCTGACCATGCAGCCAAATCTACTGTGCAACCAATTGATGACTCTTTCAGAATTCCTTTCACCGATTATAAAAGTTTTATAACAAAGCGAAGTATGATTTACTGGCAAACCATCTGGCAAAACCAAGAAGGCAGCAAACTCCTTCGGATTAAACCAAAACTCCAGTCTTGGCCATCTAGGTTCCACTCGAACTGAAGAAGTCACGCTTGCAAGATTACAAATAGGACATACACACCTTACTCACCTTTATCTTCTCTCTTCCTCAGACCCACCTTCTTGTCCGAACTGCCATGCTCAAATCACAGTCCAGCACATCATTGTTGACTGCCCTCTCTATAATGGAGTACAGCAAACCACCTTCTTATTAAACTATGCAGTCCAAATCACAACTACTTTGCAACAGGTATTAGACGACAGATCTGACATTGATGCAGTTTTCACTTTACTAAAAAGGATAAAATGCTATGACAGAATATAATGCTTAAATCTCACATAATGCACATATCTCACTTTTAATAAAGCCTGTTACCTCCTACCATTGTTTGGCATATAATGGCCTATAGCTGCCATTGCGCCGTAAAACATACAACAACTACTATCCTTCACTTGCAAGACAAGAAGTACCACATCAAACCTACTAGAGGAGTTCGTCAAGGTGATCCATTGTCCCCATTTCTATTTAATGTAGTGATAGACTTAATGCTGCAGAATGTGCCATCATATATAGATATGAGCTGTGTGGACAATGTCTCTATGCAATGGCCTTTGGCAGTTACTTATTACCTCTACAAAATCTGGTCTCCATAGGATGCTTGATCATGCATCTTCTTCAAGAAGTGAGGTCTTTCCATCGATTCGAAAGTTTAGACTCTTTTGCTTTCCCCCCATGGCTGAGAGAAGAAGATCCAAGTGCAATAGGCTCAGTTGATGATTGACACAGTAGACTTACCATCTTGTCAAGTTGAATCTCTTTGTAACTTCCTTGGAGTTCAGTTTCAACCAGAAGGGCTAATAAAAGTGGGTTACAACCTTTACAATGCTCTCCTTAAACTTAGGAGGTCTCCCTTGAAGCTGCAACAGCAGCATCTATTTCTATTGAAGTGCTTTCCACTCTCATGTTTACCATCAGCTTGTGATAGGCAAAGTTACTACTGGTAGTTTAAACAAATTAGTTCTGCAGATTAGAGCTACTACTTAGCAGTAGTGTTGGCTTCTGAAGGACTCAATTGCTGCCTACTACTTTCATGCTGAGTTTGTGGAAGGTGAACTTGGCATTCACTTGCTGAGGTGGTTCGTCTCAATTATCAAGTAAGTGTAGTAGTAGTAATGACAAATGATATAAGAAAGCAAGCTTATAGGCCCCAGGTGCCAAGCGTAGTGATCAAGTGATTTTCCAAGCAATTTCTAGAGTGTTTTCGCAAAGATATAGTTTTGTTTCAGTTGTAAAAGTTCTCTCACTTTCCTGTTAATTAATAGACAACTTAGTCTTATAAATAGTATGCTAGTTTAAAAAGGAAAAACACCTTTCTTTTTTTTTTTTTTTTTTCCTTTAAACTAACATACTAACTTTTATACTGCTTTGTCACTCTAGCAGCACAGCTCCTTCCTCACCATGGTAATGCCAGTAACCTGGGAGAAGAAACCCACTCTTCCAGGGCTGAAACAAGAAAAGATGGAAACTCTATGTTTTCACCTTTAGAGCCATTGAGCTCAAGGTGAGATACAAATGACAACAATAATGACTTTTCTCAGCCCAAGAGGTTAAGAACAACCTCAAGAGGAGATACCAGCATTCCTCATTCTGCACTCTCTCTCAGACCAGCCTCTGAGTAAGTTATCACCATTCCTTGTTCAGAAATGTATTGAGTCTTCTGCTAGTTCACCAAAAACAGTAAGGCGACTCCAGTCTGGGGATACTCTGGTAGAGACCATGAAATTCCAGCATTCTGCAAAATTATTAAAGCTGACTAACTTTGGTGGACAGCCAATAAAAGTTACTCCCCATGCCACTCTAAACTCCTCAAAGGGAGTAATCACAGAGTGGGACTTATTAAATGTATCAGAGGAGAAATTGTCCAAGAGCTATATGAACAAACAGTCATCCAAGCAAGAAGAATAATGACTCGGAAAGGCGGTATTCTTGTTCCCATGAGGAACATAATTCTCATATTTAGCTCTATCTCATCCTACCAACATTTATTAAATCAGGCTATATCTCCATTGCCATGTCCGTCTTTATATCCCGAACCCAGTCAGGTGCTATAAGTGCCAAAAATACGGACACTCCCAAACTGCAAGTCAAAGTGAAGCAACACGTCCTAATTGTGGATCGATGGAGCACAATTAATCTGAATGCACTGCTACCATTTTTTTATTGACCAAACTGTAAGAGTAATCACCTGGCTCTATCCAAAATATGCAAACTGTGGAAGCAAGGGAAAAAAATCCAGAAATATAAAGTCGAGAATAAAGTGACATATTCAGAGGCAAGAAGACAAATACTCAAAACAGAGCCAAAGCATACATATGCCATGGCTGCTAAACAATTTCAATCAGTAGTTATTCAAACAGACGTTACAGTTCCTCCAAACATATCTATCACTAATTCGGCATGTTCCATGCTCTGCTTCCAAACTGTCCTTCACAACAAAAAACTGAACAAGCCAGTAATATCCCAATTATTGCCATTCCAGTTGATGTGCCTCCAGCAGCAAAACCAAAAGTGACAGAAACTATAGTACTGAAACCACTAGTTTCGACCGGAATGAATATTGGTCAATGCAATGATTCAGGTTATGGAATATTAGAACTTCATGTGACCTGTGAGATGGATGTGATATGTCCCTTCTTTCCAAAGAAAGATAAAGCCAAAGTATATGTATGCAAACAAGTCACAACTAGAAAGCAGTCAGAATCAAAAACAGCCAACAAAACTGCTTAATGGAAAGAATTCTTCAATGGAATTGTAGAGGCTTTTGCAGTACAAAAGATGATTTACATGATCTCATGAACCACCAGGTATATCCCTACAGGAAACTTATTTAAATGCACAAGTTTGTCCTACCATTAAAATTACACTATCTTTAGACAAGTTAGGAGTATTGACTTACCCTTACCAGCCCGTGGATGCATGGTGGCAGCTCTTATTAGAAACAATGTTCCATCAAAACATATTGCTCTTCAGACTCCTTTTGTAGTAGCAGTAGTGCACATTCTAATTGGCATCATGCTTACAATAGCATTTATATATATCCCTCCTAATTTCTCACTCTCTTCACGTGACTTAGAAAATCTATAAACAGCTACCATCTCTGTTCTGCTTACTCAGAGACTTCATTGTTCATCATCTGCTGTGGGAATCTCCAACAATTGGAGATTCCCACAGCAAATGATGAACAATGTTGATGATGTTCACCAGTATTCAAAAAGGATAAGTTGATGCTCATCAACTTATCCTTTTTGAATACTGGTGAACCTACCTATATTCATTTTTTCACAGGATCCATAAGTGCATTACACCTGTCAATCTGTTCTCCCTCCATATATACTATTATGGAGTGATCTGTTCTTGAAAATCTACTAAACAGTGATCACTTGCCAATTCTCTTCAAGCTTCAAACTCAGATTCTCTTCAAGCTTCAAACTCAGATTCTCTTCAAGCTCCAAACTCAGGGAAACTTCCCTTCACTGTGTCACTCCACTTGGAAATTTGTTAGAGAACACTGGAATGAATATGCCTCTCATGTCCAGTTAGATGAAGAAATAGTCCAATTCCAGCCCATAGACATGTCACAGAACATGTAACTAATAAAATATTACAAGCTACTACCTCTGCAATACCAAAATATTTACTGGGGGAAACAAAAACGTAGTAAATACTGGTGGAATCAAGATTGTACACACACCAAACAGGAAAAAAATAGAGCTTGGGATTAATTTCATGAATTCCCTACAACTAATAACATAATTAACTTTAAAAGACTGAAAGCCAAGTTCTGCCAAATAAGAAGAAAAGCAAAGAAAGATGTCTTGATTCGCTTTTCTTCAAGTATAAGCAAGGATATGGACAGCAGAATCATCTGGAGGAAAATACAAATGCTTAATGGCAAATATGTTCGGTCTCCAGCTGCAATACTAAACTGGAAAAGGAGTTGTCATCTCCGGGAGAAATTGCAAATGCCTTAGCGGATTATTTTTCCAGAATATCAGCAATATCCACCTACAACTCAACCTTTCAATGAATTAAAGAATCTGCAGAACAGCATAAGATTAATTTTTCTACAATAGTTTCACACCCATACAACCAGCCATTCACAGTAACAGAACTTTTAGGGATGCTCAATAAAGCATCCAGTAGTGCTGCTTGTCCAGATGAGATCTACTACATAATGTTAAAACAACAACAGAGCAAAAGGAACATTGTTAAACTGTTGCACCCAAATATTCTTAGAGAATACTTACCGAATCTCCTGGCATCACTCAATAGTTCTAGCCTTCCCAAAGCCCAGAAAGGATCGTACCTTTCCACATAACTACAGGCTGATTTTACTGACTTAAGACAAAGTCCTGGAAAAAATGGTTCATTGGTGGTTAACGTTAGTCCACGCTAGATGTGATGATAAAAGCAGAAGCAAACATCCGTGATGCCTTCATAAAAGAGACAACATCTGGTCATGATTAATCTCAATATTGAGAAAGCGTTCAATACCAGCCCCCTGGCGATATGGCATATTTCAAGGTCTTCATTCTTTTGGCATGAGAGGTCAGTTACCAAATTTATACAAAACTTCTTACACCATGGAAAGTTTCAGGTTAAATACATGAACAATTCATCCAAATCATTTGAACAAGAGGAGTACTGCAAGGGTGTATGCAGGGTTCCACACTCAGTGCAATGTTATTTGCAATAAGAATTACAAACATGACACGGAATGTACCAAATACAGTAGAATCGTACATGTTTGCTGAAGACCTCATTATCTCTTGTCAATCCCAAACTGTGAACGCTGTTGAAGGGCAACTTCAAATTTCCATAGCTAAAAATAGTCATGGGCATTACAGAATGGTTATTCCCTAGCTGAAAATAAATCCACTGCAATTAATTTTTGTAAAAACGCAAACTACATCCAGATCTAGAGATATTTTTAAAAAACAGCCTGATACCTGTCACCAACAGTTTTTGTCTGTTGGGGTTATATTTAAATAATAAACTTAGTTTTGCTTCCCATATAACTTAACTTCAGACTACTTGTCTTAAAAGAAACTGAACATCCTAAGAGCTGTCTCTTCTATGTCCTTGAGTGCTGATAGAAGCTCCCTCTTACAGCTTTACAGAACCTTAATCGGGTCACACTTGGATTATGGTCCACCTGTCTACGACTCCACTAGGAGAAGCTCCCTGTTACATGTGAACACCATTTAGCATAGTGCCTTTAGGATAACCATAGGAGCCTTCAGAACATCTCCGGTTTACAGCCTGTATATTGAGGCAAATGAACCTCCTCTGCATCTCAGGGGAAAAATTTTTGTGTAATTATGCAGCAAAGATTAAAAGTATAACATCCTACCCCAGCTGGCAATACTTGTTACCGCTATGGTCACCCTTATGAAAGCAAAAGCCTTTCCCTAAAATGCGGTAAAAGTCCTCCATTTGTGTCATTGATTACTTTTTTTGTTGAAGAAATGTGACTGTAAAAAATTTAAGGTTTTGTTATGGAGAAAAATTTAAGCTTAATAAATAATAATGGTGTTAATTTTCTGTAGAGCTATCAGCTCTTGGCTGAGAAGCAAGTTTAAATTGCCTTCTGGCAGTTACAGGGGAAATATGTTTTTTTGAATACTAAGACTTATTTCTAAAGGAATTTTTTATATTATTGTTTGAATAATGTCACAATTTTCAGAATAATTTTTTTGGCATTTTGGTAATTCTTCATAGCAAACAAGTGTCAGAGAATATTCAGGTGAGGGGAGGGGGGGGAACAAAACTGAATTCAAATCACTTTTCTGATGCTGTTTGGAAGTGCTCTTGACAGCCAACCCTGAATAGCAGTGCCATTTTTATAAACAAAACTAACTCAATTTCTGAAATGTGCGAAGTCTACACATCTTCAAAAGTAAAATCTACAAAATAAAAATTTTTGTAGACATTTTTTAGGGAAAATTATGTTTTTATTTGGCATCTGGTATGTGTGTCACACTGTATTTATGATAGGGTAATAACTGATGTGAATTGTGTTTCTGTTTCCTTAGTGAAAAAAAAAAACATGAACTTGCACAATAATATAACTTACTTGAATTAACATATAAATTGATCTCTTGCTGTATTGATCTCTTGTAGTTTAAGAAATGAAATTTATTAGCAGTAATAATTATTTAACAAAATAAATAAAACTGATAAATTCATCCTAATGTATGCTATAGGACTTCAAATTTTAATTTTTTCTTTTTTAATTTTATCTTATAGTGGAACGTTTTGATCCTCGTACAAATAGGTGGAGTTCAGTGGCATCAATGGGCACAAGAAGGAAACATTTAGGATGTGCTGTGTATAATAGCATGATATATGCTGTTGGAGGAAGGGACGACACAACGGAACTGAGTAGTGCTGAACGGTACAACCCTCAAACAAACCAGTGGCAACCTATAGTTGCTATGACATCTAGGAGGTCTGGGGTACGATGAATATTTGTCACTTAATTCTAAAATAGTGAAATATTTCACTATTCTAAAATAGTGAAATACATACTACAAATTTTTGTTTTTGCATATAGTCGTGCCTCTCCTTATGTACATTATATATATATATGTGTGTATAATATATGGTGTGAGTATGCATATATACATAACCAATGTTTTATTAATTACAAAATAAATACTGGCATTTCTCAGTAATCCAACATAATGCATTCTTCCATTATTCTTTGGATGAGAGATTGTCAGATAATAGTGCTTAATTTATGTTATTATAGAAGCAACATAAAATAAGATTTAGTTCTTACCCAAAAGATAACCATCCTGTGCACTAATTATTTGGGTTATTTTAATCCAGAAAATTGTATTAAGTTACTCCCCCCCCCCTTTTTTTTTATATGAAAACTCCAAACAGAGGTATTAGAACCTGTAGTACTTAGTAGTACTGTGCATGGGTTGGAGGTTGAGAAGATAAAAGAATATATTTGTTGACATTAGACTTGAACCTCTATAGACTAATTTTCAGGGAATACGTATGAAGGAAGGTTGTTCCAGAAAACAGCAGATGAATGAATAAACGAGGAAGATGAAAAGTTGGTTTTGTGAGTTTGAAGTTGGACAGTAAATGGACATTGGCTGGTGGTGGCACGTGTTCGGACTGTTTTGAAAGAAGGGGCGGGAATTACGGAAGCCCATGGATCTGTAGAAAAGGCATGCAGAAGAAACAGTACGCCTATGAGAAAAAGTGTGAAGAGTCTCTGTTAGAGATGAGTCATTAATTAACCTAACTGCCCTCTTCTGAATGGAATCTAGAAGCCTGAAAGGGGTTTTGGGGGCACTGATGTGCGAACAATATTTCATGGTAGGACGGATTTGCGATTTGGAAGAAAAGTAACACCAAGAGCGGAAGAGAAAACCAAGTTTTTTAGATGCAAAGGAAGCAGTATTTGTAATGTGCTTGTGCCAAGACAGATTAGAAGACAGGGTAATCCCCAAAAGAGATATATCATTTTGCCTAGAAATCAGAGTTTCACCAAAGATAAGCATAGGAGCAGAAGAATCCTTTTTGCGAGATATAAGACAGGACTGAGTTGTAGAAGGATTGAAATCAACTAAGTTGTCTTTGCCCCACTGGAGAATTACCTGGAGATCGACATTGGAGGAATTGGTAGCGAATCTTCGAGAAGTTGAAGCTGATTGAACAGGACAAGGTTTCGCAACCTGGAAAGTGGAATGCAATGTGCTATCATCGGCAAAACTGTGGATAGGATTTCCAGTCAATGAAAGAGGTCATTAATATACAAGAGGAAAAAAGTGGGGGAAAGAACTGAACCTTGGGGGACACCAGCATTAGTGGAGAAGTTAGAAGACAGAGAGCCATTTACTATCACCCTCAGTGAGCGATCAGAGAGAAAACTGGATAACCAATTACAAAAAACAGTTGAAAAATCATAAGATGGAAGCTTGGTTAGAAGACCTTTATGACAAACACAATCGAAAGCCTTTTTGAGATGTCAAGAGAAACTGCCTGTGTTTCACCAAACGTTTCGATTGAATTTGTTCATAAATTACAATAGAACGTAATCCAGAATATCACCAATGGATCGACACTGACGGAATGCATACTGGCGATCGTTGAGGAGAGGGAAGGTTTCAAATTGTTTGAGTTGGCAGTTAATTGATTTCTCCATTACTTTAGGAAGAGTAGAAGTAATTGCAATGGGATGATAATTGGATGGGAGAGATTTGTCACCCTTTTTAGGAACTGGATGAATACGAGCATTTCCACACAGAAGGAAAAACACCTTTGGAATAAGTAAGTGAAAAAAGGCTGCAAAGAACAGGAGTAAGTTCAAGAGCGCAGGTTTTGAGAACAAGAGGAGAAATAATTTGGGAGGTAGTGTCTACAGAAAGGATAGACAGGACAGGATAGGATGGGAGGACAGGTTATGCTATTAGTTAAGAAACACATAAAATCCAAGGAAGTGAAGCCAGTCGGCATCGCCGGACAGTGAAGTGTCGAGTCAGTTTGGTGTGACATAAGCACTGGGAGATCAAAATTGAGAGTAAGAGTATGCTATAGGCCTAATGACTCTGATGAGTATAATAAGAAACTGTACAGGGGAAATAGAGTGGGCCAGTAAATCAGAGAGTCTTATAATGGGTGATTTTAATTTCCCAGATATTTAATGGAACCATCAGGACCTGGAGCTTCCTTAGCATCAAGATTCATCAATATCCATTTGACAGAAGACCACAGGAGGCACTGAATGGAAAGTGTTGGGAATGGTGGGATGTGATTTATCAATAGCATTAATCATTAATACAAGAGTTAGAATAAAAATGGGATGTCAGCTTTATCTTTAGCTGAAGTGACAATTAAAAAAAAAAAAAAAAAACGTCTGGTTTTGACAGAGGTGGGAGTAGAGATAGGCAATAGCTTTGGCAAGAGACCAGAATGCTAGGCTTCCATTAGGGCAAGAAGCAAGTTTTCTACTCTTAGCCTGTTCAAAATCCAGTTTGGACTGATTAATAGCTTTACAATCGTTGTGAGCTTTGATTTAGGCAGAAAATGAAACTGAACTATTGGAAACAAGCCAATTACGATATGCGACATTCTTCTCTTGAACAGTCTTAGCACATTTATTGGAAAACCAAGGTTTAGATAAAGGGTAAGATTTTAAAGTGGTGGGATAAAGGATTCCATTCATAGAAGAATAATTTCACTGACACAATCAGGCGCCTCCGTAGCCAGGTGGGAAGGAGCAGCAGTGCGTAGCACACGCTTCTTGATTAGACCGGGGTTCGAGCCCGTCACCACCAAATATGGAGGATGCGGAAAGGTCAGGGAATGACCACCGTATATCTCGGAGCAATATGGCCTTAGTTGCTAATGCTCCTAAAAAAAAAAACTAAAAATAACTGACACGATCTGAGCAAACGTTGACATCTTAAGTTTTGAAACAGTAATCTGATCAAGTAAAAGAAGAAAAGAAATCTCACAGGTCATCCCATTTTGCATTCTTGTAATGCCAAGTAACATGAGGTTGGGAATAGACATGAGATAAAGGCTCCATTGGAGAAGAGACAGTCACCAAGTTGTGATCTGAGGTGCCTAATGGACCACTCACTTCGACTGTGTACTTAGAAGGGTTGTTTGTGAGAAAAAGATCAAGCGTATTGGCTGTATGGTTAGGATTGTCCAGTATTCTGGTCGGCAAATGAACAATCTCTGTGAGGTCATTAGTAATAGCAAAAGCCTCAGCATCTCGACCAGCTGGGTCTGTGGGACCAGAAGACAGAAGTCTGCTGGAGTTGCGAACATTAAAATCGCCGAGGAAAATTACCTCACTGTTAGGGAAGTTGGACTGGAGAAAGTCAAGTTGCAAAGAGAATAAGTCAAACAGTTCCAAGTGATTAGTGGAGTTGGGAGAATGGTAGAGGCAACAGATGAATTTGATAGAATGAGGTAGAGAGGTTTTAAGCCAGAGAAGATCGAAAAGGGGAGATTCCAAATTACCAAGTCTCTGACAAGGGATATCCAAACAAACATATGCACAAGTACCACCTTTGAGGCGAATAGACTCATTTAGCAAATAATTTGGGCAACTGAGATGAGCAAGTGGTTGAATCAACCAATAACTGAGATTCTTTCAGAAAAAGTACATGGGGTTTGGCAGACTGTAAGTGGAAATGGACATCGTTGAGTTTAGAATTAGACCACGTATATTTGTGAAATGAACTAGGAAGTTTTTGGGAGGTTTAGATCTTTTCGCAGATAAGTTTGCTCTATTAGTTTAACCATTCATGGTGTATTCAATAGTAAGAAAAAATGGGGGGGGGGAACATGCTGTATGAAGTAATGAAATTTTTGGATATGCCTTACACGTGGTAAGAATATTCTCAGATCCTTGACATAATGTGGCCTCGACAGTGTTCCCCCTGCATACACACTACTCGCACTCCCTCCAGTCACTATCTGGCAGAGTAGAGGTAAGAAGATTATACACTAGCTGATCCGGAAGCCTCCTAGAGAGTTAGCAATAGGTTTAGTCCAGTGTACTAACTAGCAGCCGGCCTCCGAACACCATTTTAGAGCTGTACTCTTGAAATGTAAGGAAGTTTGGATCTCGCCATGGTGTTCATCATAACCTTGAAAGACATCAATCATACTGCATGATGGAAGAGTTGGGGAAGGGCTGACCGAAACTTTGCTCTGGAGACTAAACATGGCTTCCATCACTTCAAGTCTCCAATAAGCAAAGTGGTGGTAATGCACCGGTTGTGATCTGAGGTAACACAGAGGGGCGGTTGTGATCTGAGGTACTGCCTGGTAACACAGAGGGGCGGCATTCCTCCATGTGGTGTGGGTGCCACACCTCGACCCTGCTTACGTTGGTTCACACATGGGTGGTTACCCACCATGTGCTTGCACATGGGTGTCCCACCACGTGAAGGTGCAAGCAGAAGATTTGGCTGTCACAGACTGTCCGGACTTCGCCGAAATTGGGTCCACTTGACTTGAGTGTCACACAAATATCAGTTCTGTTGGCGTTTAGACTCCCAGTTGGCAAGCACAGCTTGTCTGGCATATCTGAGAAAATGTCTCTGACAACCTTAAGGACCTTACCTTAAAAGTACAGTATTATATTTATCAGTCCAAGTCACAAATATCTCAAATGTGTGAGTCGGACATAGCCATATGATGGCATACAAGCCATATGAGACTTTGACACTTGAACTGCAGGTCTCAGAAAATATAATTTGTGAGTAGCAACCATATAGGACAGGAATGTATAGACCTTAAAAAAATTTCCAGGGAACAATTTGTCTTTATTCATGAAGTGTTTCACTATTGGGAAAGGTAAAATTTTACTCCAGAATCATCTGTTTTGTTATTTTTTAAACGTATCTTGAAGTTTAAATGGCCCTTAATAATATATGAAAATTCCAACAAAAATTAAACTTCCCCCTCCTCACATTAGTAGTATTTTCCCTTCCTTTTATAACAGATTATATGAATGTATTTTCAGTAGTAAAATATACTGCTTTATTGTTAAGGAGCTTGTTTTAAGCTTCTTAATAATAAAGTGAATGAACCATTGATCATTATTTTGAAATGACTCAATCACTTAACCATTTAATCTGAAAAGTAAATTTTATTACATAAGTGAATTTTATTTAATAAAATTCACAGACATATAGAATACTTGTAGCTCTCAAGCCTTTTAATTATCTAGTATGGCTCTTAGGGCTACTAAGCTTGGCCATTCCTGACATAAACCAATCTACGTATTTATGTTTCTTGTCAGTAATAAATATTAACAAAACAGGTCCTCTTTATTACACAAGACATTTATTTAGAAGCTTCATTTGTAAGTTCTTCTGAATAAGATGCTGGCAATTCACAGACATTCAGTGCTTTTATTTCCAATTTGAGATCTTTACTTGATATTTAAGCACAAAATCAGATCATAAATGATGCCACACACCACTGAAGTTTGATGTATTGATTGCATGAAAAATGTTGAAAACCCAACAAAATTCTTTCCAAATTGAGCTTCCTTTGCAGTTTTTCTGGTGGCTTGATCATAAGTTTGGATGAAGCATTGCAGTGGTATGGGAGCAGGGGTGGGGAGAAACACTTTTGCATTGTGATTTAAATCATTCTGGTCCCTAGAGTCCAGAATCAGCAATGCCTTAAGTGTTAGATTTTTTCTCAGGCAGTGTTTTTCCACTCTAGGCACAAAATAATCATAGAACTGCAATAATCAAATGACTGCACCCAAGCTTTCAAATTTTAATTTGTTTGTTTATTATGCTTTCATGATTTTTTTTAAAAAAATTCTCATTCTTTTGTATGTTTATAAAACAGTACAGTTTTAAAAATAAGTGCTCTACTATATTTAATAGATTGTATCTATAAGGTTGTTTTAGTTATTTTTTCTTGAAAATTACAATTAGCATAGATTCAAATACATTATAAGTTAGAGCTTTCAAACATGGACTCATTTTTAATTTATGTTATCCTTGCTGAAGATTACCTGTACCTGTAGTACTTGCAGCAAATATTCAATGACCTGATGTGAATGTCTAGCCTAGTCTAGTCAAGTGCAGTGGTGTATTCGGGCTGGAACAATGTTCCGGTACTTTTTTCTAAATGTTTGTTGTTTATTAAACTACACGGTCAACCATTAGAATTATGAAATCAAAATTTTTATGCCCGAACTTGGTTGCAGTCTCATCGTTCTGCTGTTGACCAACAAACGAAAAGGGCAGTCACACAAGAATACATAATCGATCCTGTATGGGAATTTCTATGATTCTTCTGAACAGTATTTTTTATATTATTTTGGAGTTTTTATTTTAGTTTTTAATTTTTTGTCTTTGTTTTTTACTTTTGAAATTTTTATTTAATAGTTATAAATAAATACTGAACAAATATTCTAATCTTTAACTTATTTATTTTTGCAAATGAAAAAAGCCGTAGGTAACTATTTGTAGTTAATCGACGAATATTCTGGTACTATTTTTTTTAGCGATACACCTCTGGTTAAGTGGATTTTAAGCTCACGAGATGCCTATATTTAAAAAAAAACTAACATGTTTTTATTATATTTTTTAAATAAATGATATATTACATATGCAAATTAGGTATGCTTTTTCATGATTCTTCTACTAGGAAAAAAATTAACTCATGTCTAACTGGATCTTCTGTTTAGGTAACATTCCAGTAATTAATAAGCTTACAAATCCAAAAGACACATAAGCCATTGTTAGTTTTTACAATTTACAACACACACTTGAAAAAAAAGGAAGAGGGGGAAAGGCTTGTTTGTTTGTTATTTGGTTTTTAGAAGCATTAGCAACTAAGGCCATATTGCTCCAGGAATATGCGGTGGTTATTCCCTGACCTTTCCGCATCCTCCGTATTTGGTGGTGACGGGCTCGAACCCCGGTCTAATCAAAAAGCATATGTTACGCACTGCTGCTCCTTCCCACCTGGCTACGGAAGCGGCAAGGGGGGAGAGGCACTCATAGTTGTACGCATAGATGAAGCAGAAATGTCGTCAAAGATGTTATCACATATGGTGGCAACAGGACAAAAATGAATTTAAAGTTAAAAAATACTAAGGGGCTTTATAAGTCAGCAAGAAATTAGCATTGATTAGATTTTATGACTTTAGCATTTATATCATAATAAGAATACTTTGTTCAGTTACATTTTATTCATAATATGTTTTATATAAACAAGTTCCATGTGTATTTTGGTGTAGCTACTATGACTGTTTTGGCAGAGGCCAACTTTCAAACCATATTCACTCATAAACCATTGATTCTAGTTAAATTATATTTCATACAGGCAATATTTGTGTGATTGAGTGTACACTTCTTAATTTATATTTTACTTTTGTTTCTCATAATTAGTTTGAAAATATGTGAATATCATATTTGTTGGATGTTCAGCACCACTGCTTGGGATGCTTATCATCCATCATTTAAACAAGCTTCTTTGACCTAATAGTATTTTATTACATTATTCATTTCCACTTCATTATCTTAATGATTCACTGCTTACCCTCCATGACTGTACATTGGTTTGGCCACTTGTTGCTCATTTAGAGAGTTCCGAGTTCAAATCCCGTTAAAAGACTAAGTATGTTTAAAAGCCTCCTCCCCAGTTGGGCCTGTAGTTATCCAATTTAAGGTGGAGAGAGTAATAACCCCCCCCCCCCTGAAGTATTCTGGGTTCTTAAGCTCATACATTGGACATATCTATCTGTGAAGTAATACACTGCTATAATATAGCCTAAAATGGTGATGGGCAGTAAAACCACAAACAACAAGGACGCTGTTTAGATATATTTCTCAGAAGATATATATATTTCTGTTTATAATATCGGTGTAAATACACTTTAGTTGCAAAGTTAATTCCACAATATGAGAGATGCTAAATGGTGAAGATAATGATAATATTTTGAAGACTAAATGTTCAAGGCATAATGCATTATGGGTTGAAATTAACTATATAATATTGGTGTAAATACACCATAGGTTACCTGGCGTACTATGGCCATAGACGCCCATGCGCCAAAAAAATCCACAAACAAACCATAGGTTACCCATAAGTTTAATTACATACATAGTGTAATGGCATAGTTTAGATTTTATGAGATAAAATGAAGGTAGCCACAATATGAGATAAAATCTAAACAATACAGCCAGATGTGTCCAACCCTGGTTTGAGGAGCATGAAACCGAGGAGGCTAAGCATCTCCCATGGCCTGCACAATAACCAAACGTAAATGTTATTGAGGCACTGTGGACATATTTGGAGAGGAGAGTGAGAAGCAGATTTCCTCCACCTACGTCACTTGAGGAACTTGAAACATTCATCCATGAAGAATAGTCCAATGTACCTCTTAAGATAATTTGAGATTTATTAGAATCTATTCCATGTAGAATACAAGCTGTTTTAAAAGCAAAGGGTGGTCCAACACTATATTAGTGCATACCTGTAAATGTTATCACAGGTCTTTCCATTATTTTGTCCATTCCTTGTGTGTATGAGATGTGGAAGTAAAGTTCCCAGACTGGTGCAATTAAAAGTGAAGGAGCTCAAAAAGGTGTTATTTTTATTCAAAGTAACCCAAATGAATGCACTTAATTACACCATTCTAAAAGTTTCTGAAAAGAGTTGGTGAAGGCATCCAAAGAGATGAAGTTCAGTTTATAGTTACATTTTTATTTATGTCCTCAATAACATCATGAAATTTCTTTCCTTTAAGGGCAGTTTTAACCCTGGGAAAGAGGAAGAAGTCTGCTGGTGCTAGATTGGGTGAGCACGGTGAATGGCTGATCTGCACAATGCTGTGTTTTGTCAGAAGTATTCACAAGTGTGGAATGGGCAGGGGAATTGTAGTGCAACAAGAACCAGCTGCCTTTCTTTCAAAATTGTGACCTCACCCATGAAATGCTCTTCCATAGTCTTTGAAGCTGTGTACATAGAACACAGCATTGACTGTCTCCCCTTCAAGTACAAATTCCTTGTGGATCACAGCCTCTTTGTTGAAAAACATGATCAGCATTATCTTGATCCTGAACTTTTGGGCCTTTGTGATGATTTTCAAGTCCACTGCATGCCCTGATGCTTTGTATCTGGTTTGTACTGAAACACCCACTACTCATCTCCAGTGACAATACAGTTGATGAAATTAGGATTTTCTTGTTGAGGGTGGATGAAGTCTTTTCATGATGACTTTCTTTGTTGCTTCTGCTCATCTATGAGGCTGTGCAGCACAAATTTTGCCCAGACCTCCCTTTTCCCTAAATCTTTGTGCAGAATTTGGCAAATCATATGATATCCAACTAATTGGCCATCATTCTGAGGATCAAACAACAATCTCTTGCCACAATTTTACAGAACTTTTGCAACTCTGCCTTCATTTCAAGAGGTTGATAGATGCCCACTTCTTAGGTTTCTCGAACATCTGCACATCTGTCTTTGAACTACTTATATTATTCAAACACGCTGCTATAACTTAATGTTTTCACCATTCTACGTGTGTAATTTGATATTTGTTCACTATGCCATTGCAAAATCGTGACAGAGAATGTTACTGCTACTATCAAAACTGGTGGTTACTTGCAACCTGTTAGTCTACTAGACAATCTACTGTACCACCTGTTTGAAGAAATTTGAACTACAACATACCACATCTGTTTATTTTCAAACCCATCGACCATGACTGCAACAGAACTAGTCTGGAAGCTTTATTGTCACTTCATGCGTGCGGGCAGGTGGATTTCTGTCACTGGGGATTGGAATTGAACCCAAAATCTTCCTAGAGATCTATGGAACACATGCACTGAAAATTGTATTTTTTATCTGATTTTTCCTTATTAAATATTACTAAAACATGCTTCCATTTTATATATATATATAACACAAGATTTTGTGTTGGAGAAATGCTTAATTATTATTGATCTGGTTTTAACCCTTTCAGCACTTGGCTTTTATTATGTGGATGCAGAAAGTATATATTTGTATGAGTAAGTTTTGTGTACATTTTTCACAAGTCATTTTCACTACATTTCAGATTACCTCAAGCTAGATTTACGATAAGTCTGTTTTGGCAGTTAGAGCATTCTCTGTTCTAACTGTCAGTTCCAGCTGCCTATGCTTTAGCATAGTGCTGGTACTTCAAAATATGAAGTGCTACTTTTTAAAATCTGTAAGGTATGGATGGATGAATGGGACGTCAAATAGGTGGAAGGGTATATATCTGGCTGATTAGTGTCATCTAAGTTTGGAACAAAATATCTTCTTAGCGGAAAAGATATATAATTTTAAAGAATTTTAGATGTAAATAGTAAAGGCCTATACAGCCATTGTTAGCAAAGGAAGAAGGCTGGTAGTGCCCCCTATATGGTTATTAGTGTCCTCTCATAATAATAATAATAATAATAAAAAAAAAGCTGTGTATCAAATGGAATCAGATACACATAGGATTGATCCCATATGTGAAAAAATTTGTGGTGTTGAATTGAAAGAGGTTGCAGGTTCTAAGAATCTTGAAAGGGGTGCTGAGTCTGATCTCACTGTTGCTACAGAGACCACTAAGTCTGCAAATTTCAAACATAGATTAAGGAAGAATTGGAATTATTTGCATAAGCTAGAATTTCAGGATCCAAGTATATCTCGAGGTAAATTGTCACTGAGTCAAAGCAAAGAATCTTCTGAGGTCTCTATCCATGGAGGTGTAGGTGAGATGATGTTGGAATGGGAGGGGGTTTTCTTGTGTAAAGCTAGCATGTTAACAGAAATGGATAGTGAGGATAATAGGGATGATAAGGATATTGCACTTTTGACACCATGTAGATCTCCTGAATTATTCCATCAAAACACGTCGTCAAAGGCAGTTATGATATGGTGGGGAAGAAGGTTCAGTTGGATCACTGTGTTAATCGTGCAGTAGGTCTCCCATTTTTAGATGACATAATAAGAGGAAAGTCAAGATCAATATGCTTAAAAATGATTGGGATAAAGAATTACGTAAAGTTAAGAAAAATGTTCAGAGTGATATGAATTTGACTGAGAAAAATGAAAATTCTTCAGCTAAAATTGAGATAGGGAATGACACTGAAGCGAGTATCTTGTCATTGTGTTCAAAAGAAATTAGGAACGAAAACATGATTTTTAATCCTGTTGTCAAAAAACATTACTACTTCTGGGGAGAGAAACTGCCTTGCGCAGATGGTGATTTCGGAGGAGATAATACTCGCAGCTTTACAAAAATAACATTTAAATTATGCAAAGATTTGGAAGATTTCCTTTTTGTCAAGGAGAGTGGTATCAATCGGAGTTCAATGAGAGATATACTGTCTAGATGGGATCTTCTTGAAGCCATGGTTTTGGAACTTGGAATACAGAATGAGAAATTTAAGGAACGGATACAATGTATACATGAATCCGCTCAGAATTATAGGCAAGATACGGATAGCCGACAAAATCTGAAACTTTATAGTGATGTAGTTAAGGGTGACATAACTTCTGTTGCAAAGGACGTGGGCTTGATAGATCATATTTGAACATGAGCATGTTTTATTAATTCAAGCTAATGACGACTCTGTACTTAAAAGTAGTGAAGATGTCTGAATTGCCGTGGATAAGGAAATGCGAAACTTGTTGAGAGGGGTCAGGATACAGAAGGTAAGAAAAGTATTTGATTGTTGCATTGTTTTAGAGAAGCAAACTAAAAAAGACAGAAGAAATAAAAAAGTGAAAACAATTGACACAGCTTGATTTTCCCAAGGAATTTAGCTTTTGGATTTCCCAAAAAACCTGGAATGAAGTCAATTGTGTATGATGTTAGTAAGGAAGTTCGGAAGGATGATCTTCTGTGTGATATGTATCAGAAAAATCTTTTGCATTTGGGATTGACGAAAGAGGAGATGGCTGCTAAGGTCACCGTTCGCTTCATAAGTAGAAACAGGAGTGATTCCGGAAATAACTGGATTTTGGAGGTTTCACAAAGAATTAGAATGTTTCTAATGCAACAGCAGTGCTTGTTTGTTGGACTAATGTCATACAGGTTAAACGATTTTTATCTTTTTATCTATGTTACAATTGTCAGGGTTTTGGGCATACTACCAAAACATGTAGACGACAAGATCCTATATTCAGCCATTGTGCTCGGAAAGGCCATACGTATAAAAATTGCAAAGACATTAACAAAGAGGCTGCATGTTCAAATCATGTAGGGGACCATTCTGTTCATGACAAAAAGAGGACTTAAACTATAAATATCAAATCAAAGAGTACTTAAACTAATTAAACTGCATACAGCTGATTCCTTTCGTAACTATGGTCAATAGTCCAAATTACTGTAACTCAAATCAGTACATGCAATATAAGTTCGGTTAAAGGTTTGAAAATAATGCAGCTGAATGCGCAGCATTCTTGATCTGTTGCAGATGAAATAAAAATTGTATGTGAAAGAGAAAATATCAATGTTGCTTGCATCCAAGAATTATCCCCTTTCTTGTAGGGTCATATATAATCCTTGTCCAGAAGTGAGAACTGCAATAATTGTTTTTAATTCTGATTTAGTATTAACCAAAATTGAATCCTTATGTAGCAGTCATGTGGTTTGTGTCAACATTCAGTCTACTGTTGGTGCATTTGTATTTGTTTCAATATATTTTAAATACAACTCTGACATTCAGCCATATTTAGTTTATATGGATAGTGTTCTTGATAAGCTAGGAGATTTGCATGTATTGTTTGCAATTGATTCTAATGCCAAGAGTTCACTTTGGTTCAGTGGCACTACTGATCATAGAGGCTTTAGATGATATGATAGCGGAGTGGAAGCATATGGTTCACAATCAACCTGGGGAGGGGTCCACCTTTTGGACAGTAAATGGTGAATCAAACATAGACTCTTACAAACTCAATTGGCTCTAGATTTGTCTGTGGATGGAAAGTCAAATCTGACTGGGTACTGAGTGATCATCGTGCAATATTTTATGAAATCAATACACATAGGGAAAACAGTGTTGGCTTGAATCAGTTACGCCGCTTTTCTGTTAAGCTTGCAAACTGGGATAACTTTGCAAGAAGTCTTCAGCAGACCATGATTGCGATCTGAGTTATCTAACATGACAGGTGAGAACTGTGGGGTTTTTGCAAAAACTTATCTATGATGCGTGTGTAGTTGCTATGAAACAGAAAGATGAAACATAGACCAGTTAAGTGGTGGACACCTCAGCTTACTCTATTGAAAAAAACAGGTTAATAAGGCTAGGAAGCAATTTCAGAAGAGCAAACGTTGGGAAAGTGCCTTGGAAGTTATTCGATTAGAGAAAGACTATCAAAGTCTTCGTAATAAGTATGTCCATGCTATTGCTAAACAGAAATATCACTGCTGGAAAACGTTGGTGAAAACAGCAGGAAATAATGACCCTTGGGGATTGGTTTATAAAATTTGTAGTACTGGCAAATTCAGAGGAGCTGCTGATGTTATATATTCTATTGGCAAGAGCACCACTGAGACGTATAGTTGGGAAGATTCCATGAGTGCAATCTTAGAATACCTTATAGGTAATGATAACATGGCTGATAACCCATGTGTTAATCTAGAACATTGTCATATGCAGGCATTGAATTGGTCGTATGGTAATGATTGAAGAATTACCCTTTACCCATGAAGAACTTCTTACCATTGTTAAGTCCATTAAAAATAAATGTCCAAGTATGGACCTACTGGAAGGAGAGGTAATCAAAAAGTTCTCTAATCTTTATTTGAACAAATTGTTAGAAGTTTTTAATAACTGTCTAAGAGATGGTGTATTTTCATCTCCTTGGAAGGATGCGCTGCTCAAGATTATCCTAAAATCTCCAACCAAGCCAACCAGTTCACCTACTTCATATAGATCTATTGCAGTAACACCTTTTTCCAGCTTGGCTTTGCTGGTTAATATGAGTAACTTCTGTTGAACTCTCTGGCTGCTGGTGGATGGCTGTTCATTGAACTCTTCGTCTTTTGGAGAATACCAGTGATGATCAATCTCTAGGATGTGATGCTTGTGCTCACTGTGAAAGTGTCTTCATCAGTTTCTGTTTCAACTTACTTGTCCAGCTCGTTACGATGACCAGTCTTTAGGATGTGATGCTTGTGCTCATCTGTGGAGAGTGTCTCTTCATCGGTTTCTGCTGTAGCCTACTTGCCAGGTTGTTATGCTGTAGCTGAGAGGATGACCATTGCACAGAACAGTTGATTTGTAATGTGAATGTGAAATTTGTATTGTAAATAATTGTATACTGTACTATACTATTTCTATATGTATGGCGGATTTGCCAAATTTTTTTTGGCTAGGTTCGCTTTACTCAAAGAATGAATGAATTACCTCAATCTTCCATACATGCTGCCATCTCTTAACTGTGTTTTCAACTTATAGTGAACACAGTTTTGCATTAGATTTTGTGTTTCATAACTAAGTGCATAACCCTCCTCCATCCTGTCTGCCCTTTCAATACACATTTTGCTCCCCATATTCAAATTCTGCATCCCCCATCTCTGTGTGACACCATGTCTATGATATCCCAACAATATCCACCTTTGATGTCTTGACCAGCACTTCAAATTCATCAAATTTATTTACTGTTTTCCTAGCATTGGTGTGCACCCAAGTATATATTTATCTGTTCTTACTCTTAGTTACCCTTTTTATTTACTTGTATTTTCTTGTTCCATGATGACTCCCAGCAGTCCTTGAAATTCCTGGCACCTTGCTTTCCAGGATGCTGCTCATTCCAATAGAAGCAGTGCAAGAATATCTACATTTAAATATTTATTACTTGATTCAGTTTCATCAGTATCATCTTTGGGCCCAAATCTAACAAATGAGAAGCAACTGATCAAACTTATTTTTGTATACTACCATTTATTAAACTGGAAGCATGCACTGTTGAAACTTATCTTCAAATATTCTGGCAAGTCCAAAGATGGGTGGATTCATATCATCCAATTGCCCTGAGTGAGTAATTTCTAGCAACAAGAACTTCAGATGTTGTTCAAGATTGGGTACATTGTCGGATGATCAGTATGAAATTATGTCAGGGAGAGGCATTATTGTTTCTGTAATTTTATCATTGTCATGTAAATGGATTATACAGTTGCAAAGGCATCTTTGCAAATGAATAAAGTGCTCTAACAATCTGACTAGTGAATTTGATAAAAATCTGTCTGCCTCATATCGATTTTTATCAAATTTTATATCTGAATCTTTAGAAAGATTTGATGAGGAAATCTCAAATTTCATTAACCCATTTTCAGCAATGAGTTTGTCAAACATGTGATTGTATACAACAATTTTGACACTAGGGGCTTGCTCTGTGGAGTTAAGTTTGTTTTTGAAATTTTGTAAAATTGAAGACTTTGTATCTAAATGCTTTTAAATATTAATATGTCATTATGTGACTTCATCTGCCTAACATTAGAGTGAAATTGTTAAAAAAAAAATCAAATCCCAATCTGAAATAATATTTGAATATAATAATATTAGCGTTAATAGTGACATATGATGCAAGAAAGCAATCTTATACAGCATCATCAAAAAAAAAAAAAAAGCACACTTCCCATTTCACCTATCCATTCCCTCCAATAGTTTATCTAGTTATTCCTTGAATTTATTTAAGCTGTCAACTTCCACAACATCAGATGGAAGTTTGTTCCAGGAATCAATCACTCGCTGACTAAAGGCAAACTTCCGCATGTCTGTTCTGCAACTTGAATTTATGCCCCCTTATGTGCATAATCTGAGCAGGAAGAAGAATTCCATCAGCATTGAGCTTTCTGAAACCATTCAAAGCCTTAAACACCTCAATCAGACCACCTCACAGGCACCTAGTCTCCAGACGCTGTAATTTGCAGAACTTAAGCCTTTCTTGCTAAGAGCACCCCTTTGTTCATCTCTCCAATCGCATTGCCCTTCTCTGAACTCATTCCAGCAGCTCTACATTCTTCCTGAAATGAGGCCTCTAGACCTGTAAGCAGTACTCAATATGTGGCTTGACCAATGCCTTATACAATGGTATAATCATGTCCTTTCTCCATGCTAGCAAAATTCTTGTATATCATTGACAAAACCACATGGAACTGTCTTGGCAGCCTGTCTATACTGCTCATTGAACTTCATATCTGACTGCACAATTACCACCAGGTCTTTTTCATTTTCCACTACCCTGAGTGTAGTACCACATAGGTACATTACTTTTTGGTTACTGCTACCCATATATAGTACTTTGCATTTATCAATGTTGAACTTCAGTTGCCATTTCTCAACCCATCTGTCTGACTTTTCTAGGTCCTGTTGCAGTAGCATGCTGTCATTAACTACTCTGTCAACTTTTGTATCATCTGCAAATGTGAACATTAAGCCTGATATGCCTTCATCAATGTCATTAATAAATATACAAAACAACAATGGGCCCAACATGGAACCCTGGGGAACTCCACAAATAATATTAGGCCTCAAAGAGTAGTGTCCATTAATTAACACACTCTGTCTTTTCCCACTCAACTACACTTTTATCCATTGTAGCAACTTGCTCTTAATGCCACATTGCTCCAATTGTTACTGCAGTCTTTTATGTGCAAGTGTATCAAAAGCTTTCCTGAAATCCAATTATACGACATCAAAATTATTTTTTGCGTCCAGTTCCTTTGTGACCACTTTGTAGAATCCAATCTGATTGGTCAGGCAAAATTTCCCCTTAACAAACCTCTGCCTTGTCTGAAGTATAACTACAGTCTTGTCTAGATGATCCTGCATTACTTCTGTTATCGGTGATTTCTTTACTTTCCATGGAACAGAAGTTAAAACTAATAGGTCTGTAATTACTTGTGTTACTCTTTGATCTTCCTTTGTGAATTGGGGATGCATTTGCATATCTCCAGTCCATGGGGATATCCCCCAAATCCAAGAATGCCCTCATAATTATGGCTAAGAGGTTGCTTTCTCCCTTAATATAATTGGATAGATCACATCCACCACAGCTGTCTTTCTTATGTTTAACTTCAACAATTTCTCTTTCATTTTCTGCTTATTACAAAATCATTTAGCTCCGTTTTAGAGTTTGATAAACTTCTGGTCTCTACTTCCCTAAAGAATTCCTCATGTGTGAATGTAGGTGCAGAATACTTATTCAGTTTGTCATCAACAGTCAAACCATCAATATCAATTTGATTCATCCCCTTCCTCCTAGACTTTACATAAGTAAAGATGTCTTTGCTGTTTTTCTTTGCATCCTTTTCCTAAGATTTCTTTTAATCGGCCTTTGCTTCCCTAATCTCCTCTGTGATTTTTTTTTTTTTTTTTGATTTGGTAGTTGTTGGCGCATAGGCTTCTGTGGCCATATTGCACCTCCCAAGGTTTTTGCAGTACTTTGATCCAAGCCCGAGGCGGGAATCGAACCCGCGACCTTTGGGTTGCCGGGCAGGTACTTTACCCACTCGGCTAGCCCGGTCGGCCTCTGTGATTTGATTACAGACTAGCATATATCTACCATATCCTTCTGTGTAGCGTGGTAATTTATGTGCATCCCATGCATTTTTCTTCTTTACCACAAGTCTCATTAGTTCTCCTGACGTCCATTTAGGTACTGAATCTTGAACAGTACTTCTTAGTTGGTATGACAAGCCTAGTAGCATTCCATGATTAATTCCTTGAATGCTTCCCATTTAGAATTGGTTTGGTTAATAGTGACATCATCAGTTGGTCCCACTGTATAGAATTTAAAAAATCTCCGAGACCACTGTAGTCACCTTTATGAAAGCAAAACCCTTTCGTTTACCCTTGATGGTAGTTACATCTTTAAGTAAATCCCACATCAATACACTTGTGATCACTGCCACCTAGTGGTTAGCATGAAAAGATTCCATCAAGAAGGTACGCATTAAATGCACCGAGGAGATGAGATAGTATTACAGTAAAGCTACATTTGATTACTTGACCCTCTGTTAAATCTAAACCAGGAAATTTGTTCCCTTGTATTCTCTGAATTTTCGCTGATAATTCATCCATAGTGAAATTTGAGCTCTTCCACAAAAATCCAAGGAGGTATCATTAAGTGTCTTTATTTCCACATACTCAAGATTCTCCCCTTCATCAGCCCTGTTCTAATTTCTGATCAAATGTTCTAGAATAAGGATAAGGGTTCCCGTGTACGTGTAGTTTGTCCATTTCCAAAGCAATGGAAGTTACCACATCCACTGCTGGATTTTTCAACTTGTTATTACACAATTTATAGACCAGACACCAGGGGTTGTTATTGCCACTAATCCTTACCAATTCTGTTCTTGAATTGTATTCTCTTTAACAATGGAATGTGTATAATTTATTTTTAGCCATCAGTATTCAACTTGCATCGGGTGTTGTTCTGTTCCATCTATTTACTCCGTTAATAAGCCTTCTTTGCACATCCTTGTTAAATCAGGCTTCCACCAATTGACAGGCACATGCTTATTTTGGCACCACTTCACTGTTAGCCCAGATGCACTATATAATCATTCCTGCACCAGCTGAACAACCCTGGGCCCACTCCTTTCCCAACACTTCAGGAGTTGTATGCACAATCTATTGTTTACATTATCGAAAGCAGGCCAATTAGCCATAAAATCAACAATAAAATTTAACAAAAATCTGCATAACTGCTTGTTCATAGGAGGGACTCTGCAAAGCTTTTAAGAAAAAATTTTATCCTCTTTTCTGCACTTGTAGATAGAAGGAATGTGTTTTGTAGATATAGGATATATTTGAACAGAGGTGGGTCAAGGAGTTTTTTGCCAGTATTATTGAGGATACCTTAATGGTTGAGGAAGCTGCTAGTTATGGTGAGGATAGGGGTAGTATAGATACACATTTATCTGATAAAATGGATCAAAGTATTGCTTGCACGTGCACATCTCAAGAGTTCTTATTTGTTGCTGCAACTCCTGATATTGGCAAGATGTGCCAAAGGTAGCAATGTTTCAAACAAGCAAGAAGCTAATGCTAGGGAAACAAGCTTAAATAACTTCAAGTGGTGTGTTACAATAGTAAACTGTGCAAGAACACTTTGTCTTAAGTATGCCTTTAAGTTTGGATACTCGTAACATTATTGTGTCTAAAGTAATGTCAGGAGTATCTTCAATAAAAGAGTGAATTCAGACTCTTGGTCAGGAAAACAAATACTAACATATACTAAAGGAAATGTATAATATATTCAGGAAGGATAAATAAGACAGAAGGGTTGGGGGGTTGTGCTTCTTATCAAAAGCAGCAAGTTACTGGAGCATAATTACAGCTTTTCCAGATTTAGAACTTACACATGACAACATAGAATATATGCAGTGTGAAGTAGTTGGAATCAAGCTAAAATTAGAGTTGGGGTATGCTGCTACTGACCATAAGATTGTGAAGAGTAATTCTAATAAGAAATTAAATAATGCTACACTCTATTTATATTTTAAAGGGCAGAAAATGATTAAGATTATTGAAAAAAAAAGCTGGAAAGAAATGTTTATAGAAAACATTCCAATAACCCAACCATTTAGAGACTAGTTTTGACAACATTTAGAAATCCTTGTAGATATCGTTTTCAAATATAGAGGAAGGAAAAGTAAGGTAATTGTAAGAACTGACTATATAAAACTGCACTATTTTTAAAATTAAAGAAATTTTGTGAATTATGAGGAATTAAAAATTCCTCATAATTCACAAAGAATTAAAGAATTAAAAATTCTAGATTAAAATTTATGAATTAAAGATATTTAAAGAATTATGAAAGAACAAGAAAAACCATACATTATATATATATTTAGAACCACTGTGTGGATTGGATGCTATTTTAATAAAATAATTCTGAAAAAATTAAGTTTAAGATAACTGCTCATGTGAGTTAAAGGGTTAGTTCAATTAAATGCCATGTAATTTATTTGAATTGTCAGAGAAACGGAAACTAGAACTGCCATAACCAGCTACTATCTATTATTTACAATTAAGTTATAAATGGAGAAGTGAAAACAACAAAATATTAAAAGTTTAATGCATTAATGTTATGCTATTTATATTTAATTAAAATAATTATTTAAAACTATGGGAAAAACCTTGCCGAAGTATGGAGTGGGTTGTCTGTTATTTGGCATCCACATGGTATTATGAATTAGCAAAAGATAAACTCGAAGCTAAAAAAAATATTAAATGGTTGGGTTTTACAAAAGAATCATGAAATATACGAGATTGAAAAAAGGTTCAACAAATAAGATGTGGAAAGAGATTAGGTTTTAAACATAAAATACTAAAAAAAATATAGTATTACTATATGCTAAGATATAATTTAGTTGTATACAGCCAAGGTAATAATGCTTTTGGATGGGGAAAAAATTATCAACAGTGGCAACCAATTTTCGAAATTTTATGCTTAACAATTAGAAAATAAATTGTTCATTAAAAATACATTTTAATAAATTATTTAAAATCGATTGTACATTAATGACTTCAGCTTCTAAGGAAATAGTGATGGTTGCAGGTGCACCCTGATGTCGGATTCTCTTCTATTGGTTTTGAAAGATCATTGTTTTTGAGTTTGTTGCAATCAGGTTCTGGTGGCTTGTTGTTAGAATACCTTATTGTTTGTGTAACATTCTTTTCCTTGAAGAGATGGAGGTATTCTTGCTTGATGTTGGAACTTTCTTGCTTGTTGATGGCTATGTTTCTGTGACATTTAATGAAGTTGCTTTCTTTGAACATCTTTCTGAGTATAATTAGAATCTGTGGGCAGCACTAAGGTTTGTTGAAATCCCAAGACTCCCCCATTCTAAGGCATGCCTGGCTGGTTCAGATTTATCCACTCTTTCATATTGGTTTTTTTTTTGTGTGTGCATTTGCACCCTCTTTTTCTTTTTTTTTTCCTTTGTAAACTTTATTTTGCAGTTGTATTTATCTTGACTGGAGTTTCTGAAGATTGTTTTAGTGAGGTCGTACCCGTGTAAAATGTTGAGAGGTTTTAGTAGAAGTGCATCTAATCTGGTAGTGATTACACAGTATAGGGGATAGATACTGGTTATTGTTGTATATCATTTCTATTGATTATTAAACCTTTAGTAAAACATTTTAGTTGGAGAATATTTTTTAATGAATCTATTATGTTTTGTGTTGTTGACTGTTTTTTTTACTACCTATTTATTTATTTATTTATTTCCATTTATAATCCATTATATCTATGATGTGTCTGGAGAAATTTGCACAGTGGGCTGCCAGACTTGTCTTATAACATACAGTGCTAATAATTTTATAGTGTTGAGCCCTCAGGTCAGGTTGCTTGTCTGCAGGCAGCACAACTTGAATAAAAATATCTGAATCAAAATATTCAGCAGCTTTCAAGACTGAGTTCTATGATTAAAACATGGTTCCTGAAACCATTTGAAAACAGACAGCACAGATGCTGCAATCATGACACTTAAACTGCTCTTGCAGGTTTACAATGGGCAATACATATTCCAATCATACTAATAAAACTTGAAGGCATCTGTCCCTTCATTTGTCTTAAGTGGCTGTCTGCATATCATTTTACAAACATTCACTGGACATGGGTTCTTGTTCTGTTGTTTCATGGAACACAATTTCTTTCTTTTTAATGGCTTTGGAATTTTATTTAGAATGCTACTGGGTAATTTTTGCAAAAATAAATTAATAATAACAATAGAATTAGGCTAAAAATAAAAGAACACACAAAATTGCTTAATGCCTACCTCACTTTATACAATTGCAGAGCAAAAACAGGAAGTCGACATGCTTCTCAGAGGCAAATATGCTCACTTTTTCATTCCAATAAATGTTTTTTGAAGGTGAGCAGGAGGAGATGCTAATGTGATAGACATAAGGCAGTGGTTAGGCCACATCTTGAGTACTGCATACAGGTTTGGAAGCCTCATTTTAGGAAGGATGTGTATCTGTTGAATGAGTGCAGAGAAGTGCAACAGGGTTAATGAGGGGGAACAAAAGGTTACTCTTATCAAGAAAAACTCAAGTTCTACCAATTTCAGCATTTGAAGACCAGGCAGCTGCTAGGAGATCTGATTGAGGTGTTTAAGGCTTTGAATGTATTGAGTAAGCTAAATGCTTATGGCATCCTCTTGCTCAGACAACACACATGAGGGGGCATAAATTTAAATTGAGGAAGGATGATTGCAGAAGGATGTAGATCTTGCCTTCAGCCAGTGGGCAGTTGATTGTCAGAACAAATTTCCATCTGGTGTTGTGGAAGCGAGTAGATTAAATTAAAGGAAGAACTAGGCAAATTATTAGTGGGGATTGACTGGTGATGAGTCCTCCCCTCTGGCTGATGCTATATAAGCTTCTTTTCTTGCATCATTTGCCTGTTAATACCAAATACAAGTAGACAACTGCCAATAATTCCAGTTGAAAATGATAATTAGAGAATGTGTTTTCAAGAAGATTCTTCTTGTTTTATCATACTTCTAGATTTCAAGAAAGGAGGTACATGAATTATTTAATTATCATTTTAGCCAGTTTCTCAGATTTTCCAAAAACTTGATTTTTTTCTCTTCCGGGTTAGTTTATGTAGGTTCTGGCCTATCACTTTTGTATAATGTTTATAAATATTTTTTCTTGAGTCTTAATCATTACATATATGTGAATCTCTGGCACCCTTTTGATTCATAAGGCCACCACAGCTGAGTGGTAAAATGAAAGGGTACAAATAGTACACGTTTTAGTTTACCATGGTTCAAGCTCTTGGGATTACTAAATACAGTGATGTTTTAGTATTCTCTGTGTTGTGAACTCCTTTGACCTTATATGGTTGTCCTGGATTATAAATAGAAAATTTATTTTGTGAATTTATTTTTTGTATTTTTTTGGTTATTGTTATTCATCTATAAGTTCCAGCCTGACATTTTGATGTCCTGTTGCGTATAATAAATCACTATCTGTGGTGGTATAGGCTTGGGTATGAACTTTAGTTTTTCCCTGGCAAATACACCCACATTCCCCTCCACCTCCATGCCTACATAGTGTAGGTATGATTTATACATTCTTGCATGTGACATTGTTATGCCAATTTGATAGTTAACATAGTTCAGTACTTACTAACCAACAAAAATATTACACATGGATAATTTTCTTCATCCTTGTTAATCTTTCATTCTGAAATTAAATTTAATTAACTAGTCTGTTTTATTCCTAAAATAAAGTTGACAGAAATTATGTGATGTTTGCTTTAAAGAAAAATCTTAATCTGTTTGTATAGTTTTTATTAATGTAATGGGGACATTTTAATTTAAAGATATTCACAGATCTCTTTTTTGTATTTAATTTTTTTTGAATTTACACAGTTAAAAATTAAGCATGAAATACAATTTAATTCAAGTTAAATTTTTCACAACTACTGAAAACCTATTGTGCCAGCTAAAAATGTGTATTGAATATCTTGAGTCCTAGTGACAAATGAGAGGGAAACGAGAGAAATTTATACAGAATTAGTAAATCAGTAAGCAGATGAACAAGGCAGACATTTCTACTTTTGACGGTATGTTTATATAGTTTGTTAATCTCACCATTAAACCCCCATAATAATATATCAGTTTGATTAGCATGAAAGGCATATAATAATATGATTGGAGAATTGGAATATCAAATGGAGCAAAAACAAAACAATTTCAGAAATATAGGACAGAGTATTTGGGTTTACACGAAGGCAAAATGCTTTGCTGAGATTAAAGAGGAATTTAAGCTTTCATGAATTTTATTTTAATAAAGTATAATTAGAGGGTGCATCTCTGGTATGCTGTACTTCAGATTGTTTTATTCTTTGTGTGTACTAAGATTCATTTTATCGACTATGAAACTGTACATTTTTAAAACACGTATTACACTTTTCTGTAATATATGATTGTAAATATATGCAGAGAACTAAAATGCACAAATAAATTTCTGTAAAAAAAAAACAATATAGGTAATATCTTTTCTTAATTTTTGAAAGTATTATTATTAAATTTTAAAAATTACTTTTGTCATACTTCACAATGAGCTAACAACGATGTGTCAAAACTAAAATCTTCTGCAGAACAACCTGTTAATTACAAGTACTCCATTTTGGTTACTTTCCTGGAAGAAACAGATTTAATGGCCTTTATGTTAAAATGCTGGTGATGTAGCATTTAACAATGAATGCACATTTATATGCTCATTAGACAAGTTATTAAAAGGCTGCCCATTATAGTGTAAAGCTTCTCCAGAACAGCAGAAGTTCATTTCAGCATGGTTAATTACTCCATAAGTAACAGTAATTGATGGACAGTGTCCCACAATTACTGTTAACCAGGTCCATCTTTTCAACCTTGTCACTGAAATGTACCATTTAATTATGATATGGCAACTACTGTGCAAGCAGCAAAGTAGAGGAAGGAAGGAAAGGAGGGACAGGTTATCTCAATGTTCCTAGAACCATTGCTGCATCGATGCCTTCCCAGCCCTTGTAGCGGCTTCAACCAGCATTATAGAAAGAGCCTGGGTTTGATTCCTTTGGGATAGGTGGAAAGTCTATGGATATTTTCACAGCATGTTTGAAGAGTTGGCCTTGAGCAAGGGTTGCTTAGGTTTTTCTCTCAAATGAAGTTTTTCATCCTGCAAATCCAGAGTTTGCAGAATAAAACCAACCATAGAATACATGCAGTTTTCACAAACATGATATACTTGCACCTTGTGGCCTCAGCTGTCCTTGGCACTTATACTGAAACAAAACAACACATGAATGAACAATACAACATGATGCATACCTTTGGCTTAACGTATGTTACCTTACTTAGAATAGTCACCATTGCAGGATGACAACTGTCTGTGACAATTTTTTAGTAAGCCCTACCATCCAGGCAATAAGGTATCAAGGAGTCTAGTATCGTCCATTCAAACAAGATTGCTCATATCTTAATATTGCTTTCTCTATATCCTCCTCTTGGATGATGGAACAGAACCTAGAAATCATATGAAGTAGCCCTTTTCCAGTCTTGCAGCATTCAGTGATAGTGATGTTTGGATAACTACTGATATTTCTCTCTGTTACTTATCATTCTACTCTTCCGTTTGGCCCGGGTTGAGTCCCTATTTAGATCTCATCCTCCATTGTTGTTGATCTCTTGAATCTTGCATCATTTGTTGATAACTCTGAAAGCCTGTGTTTTCCTTTAGGCATTGCAGCCATTCTCTTTTGGGTCTTCTTGGTGGTCTCTTATCTCCAATTCTTCCTGTCAGTACTACATTAGGCAGCCTGTGTTGTTTCATCCAGTTCACATGTCCAAACTACTGAAGTTGTTTTTTGCAGATCTCTATTATTCTGCGTTCAAAATTTAGATCTCTCCTTACTTGTTCATTAGTTTTATGTTCTCTCCATTTTGTTTTATTGATTTTCCTTAGACATCTCATTTCAAATGACATTATTTCTTTCTTATTTATTCTCCAATTCTCTGATCCATAAGTTGCTGTGGGTATGATGATAGTTTCATATAGTTTAATTTTTAGACTATTTGAGATTTTATTGCTCTTCCATATGTTTGAGTTTGTTCACGTTTGTCCATCCGATGTTCAGTCTGTGATTAATTTGGTCAATATTACTTAGGTTTCCGGTTATTAGAGAGCCCAGGCTGACCGGGCTAGCTGGGTGAGTAAAGTGCCTGCCTGGCAACCAAAGGTTGCGGGTTTGAATCCCGCCTCGGGCTTGGATCACAGTACTGCAAAAAACCTTGGGAGGTGCATTATGGCCACAGAAGCCGATGCGCCAACAACTTACTAAAAACAAAACAAACAAACAGAGAGCCCAGATATACAAATTTTTGTACTTGTTCTATTTGTTGATTTTGGATGTTTATGTTTGTCTTCTATGCTTTTTTTGATTTGCATTACTTTGGTTTTATTTACATTAATATTAATTCCATAATTGTTGCTTGCTTTATTGATGTTTGTTAATATTTCTTTTAGTTGTTCTTTGGTTTCTGTTAAAATCACAATATCATCTGCATATTTTATGTGGTTTATATTTTTTCCATTTATTATTGTGCCTCTTTTTTCTTCAATTGATTTCATTAGTTCTTCTAGGTAGATATTAAATAGATATGGAGATAAAGGGCATCCCTGCATGATTCCTTTCTCTATTTCAAATTTCTCTGTTTTAAGGTTGTTGAATTTTACTGTTGCTCTTGTATTTTTGTAGAAATTATTTACAAACATGATTATTTCATGATCAAGTGGGATTTTTTGTAGTTGCTTCATTAAATTTTCTCTGGTTACAGAGTCAAATGCCTGCTTGAAATCGATGAAGCACAGATAAAGAGGTTTCTTCTTATTCCAATATTTTTATGCAGTGATGTTTAGTGTGAATATTTGGTCTATTGTTTTTATGCCTTTTCTAAATCATGCTTGTTTTTCCCATATTGTTTCTTCATATGTTTTAAGTATCCTATTTTGTAAGATCCTTATAAATATTTTATATATATGGTTTAAAAGGGTAATGAGTCTACAATTCTGACAGTTTTCTTTATCTCCTTTTTTGTGTATAGGTACTATTATTCCACTTTTCCAGTCTTCTGGTATATCACTTGTAGATAAAATTAGATTAAATTAGATTAATTAAAAAATTGTGCGAGGTGTTTTAACGCATCGCCTCTGCTTGGATACCATCATTTCCGGGTGCCTTGTCATTCTTTATTTGGCTAATTGCTTTCTGAACTTCTTTTGTTATCGAGGGTGCTTTATCTCTTCTATTATCTAAGGCAAGAGTGTTTTTTCCTTCCCCTTTGAACAGGGTTTGGTAATATTCTTTCCATATTTTTTTGAATTTCTTGCGTGTTTCCTGTTTTTATATTTTTCATCGTCTGTGTTTTCGGGATGTATGTTTTAGAGTTCCTTTATAACCCGGTAAGTTGTTTTAGAGTCATGACGTTTATTTGCTTCTTCACATTGCTTTGATTTGTCTTCCAACCATTTCCTTTTAGCAGCTTTACATAGGTTGTCTATTTTGTTTTTTAGGGCTTTATATTTTTCCCTTTTGTCTTGACTATTTTCTTTTTTTAGGAGGTTTTTCATTTGTCTTTTTTCTGTCCATACATCTAAAATTTCTACTGTAATCCAAGGATGGTTTGGTTTTGTTCCCAAAGTTTCTAAGGCTGCATCTTTAGTCACTTGTTTGGTTTTCTCCCATATATTTTCCACTAGTGTTTTCCCATAAATTTCCCTTATTTTATCTTCTTCAAATCGTGATATATTTAATGTTGCTTTATTGTTCTTTGGCTTCGTATTTTTAAATTTCCATTTTATTTTTGCTGCTAGCAGTTCATGGTCAATGTCAAAATCTGTACTTCTAAGAGTTTTAACACTTTGAATGGATTATTTATTAAAATGTAGTCGATACAGTTTTTTTGTATTTCCATCTGGTGATGTCCATGTATACTTATGTTTAAATCTGTGGTAGAACAGTGTGTTGGTGATGAATAGTTTATTTTCTTTGCAGAAGTTCAAGAGTTCTTCTCCTCGCTCATTTCTATTTCCTAATATGTAACTGAAATCTGTCCAACTTTTGCGTTAGTCTCCCATTATTATTAAAATATCTTTTTTGTTTGTGTTATCTATGGTTTATTTTAGGTCTGAATAAAAGGCAGCTGTCTCTGTATCATCATGTGAGGAGTCTGGGGCGTATACCTGGATTATTTTTATGAAGATTCCTTTTTCTTTACCTTTTATTCTTAAACTTATCATTCTTGAGCTCTGTGGATGAATTTCTATTATTGAATTTAATAGATATTTCTTTACTATGAAAGTGACTCCTTCTCTATGTATGTTGTCTTTTCTCCCTGAATGAAATATTCTTCCTTCTGTCATATCCAGTGTTCCTTCTTCTGTCCAATGTGTCTTTGACATTCCTACGATATCCCATGTGATCTTTTTCGATTATTCTTCTACCAATTTTATTTTCCCAGTCTTGTAAAGTGATCTTACGTTTAGCATTGAGAGATACATTTGAGTTTTGGCTGACCATTTAGCTTTCTTCACAGCTGTCCTCCATGGTATAAGAACAGCCGTGTCGGTTACCCCGGACACATAGCATGACTGTTTATCTTACAGAGACTGAGATCCATGGGGTTTAAGGCAAATAATGCAGCCAGCTTGCCATTTCTCTGCTGTATAGTCCACAGCTTAGATGGAATTAGCATTTTGGAAGAGTGACAGACTTCCACTGTTGCTGAAGATAGATCCTCCATCTTCACCTGTAACCCAGGCAGGGGCCCATCCCAGGTACTGTTGGCCAGAGCCAGCCGAGCCCGGTGGTTTTTTTTACACGAGGTATGCTCCTCCCCCCCCCCCTCCTCCTTTGTCATCTGGGCTTGGGACCGGCAATGGCAGAGTTGGACAAGGCTGTCTGTTAGTTTAGCATAGACTGGACCACCTCCACTTAATTATGCATTTGGGATATCTGTTCCATCTGTGTACCCATGAAGTCTTTATAGTTTCAGTGCCCTTAGGTATTAACCACTTTCCATTCAAGCATTTTTCTCTTAATGTATGTTACCTCAGCAATTAATCATTCCTGGTACACCCTTAGTACCATCACAGCTGCTGTTACCAGCACCTACCATCACTTTATATTCAAAACTGGTTAATCATATCACTTTCCTAATTTTCCTCACAAATATATCTTTAACCAGTTTCCAAACGGCCGTCTATGTCAGCCTACATACACATAATTCTGGTACCTAGCAAATACATTGTTTCTTAATGGAAATAATACGGAGACCATCTGTCTTCTTTGTTCAGCAGTAACAGACTAGCACATATGAATGCCTTATGTTAGTTTTGTAAAATTTATGATGGACTTCTTTGGGGCATTTAGATTTTCTTTTTTGTAAGTATGCTTTAGTTTTTTCTATGTTTTTAGAATAATTATTTTATCTCTGTTGTACAGCTCTTTTGGTGAATGTTTTTCTTGAGTCAAATTATATGTAGCATTGTCTTAATTTCACTGTTTAACCCCAGTTTACTTCTATTCAGAGCGTAATGGAGAGGGGGAATCAAGGTCCACTTAAAACGTTCTTTCAATTTTGGTTTGCATTTATTAATTTGTTGGTTTTCCTTTTGCAAGAACTTGAACAGTCAAAATTCCAAATCCAATTCTTTCATGAGCCATTCCATTTTTAAGACTGATATTATAATTACATATTTTTTTTTATAATTTCACTTCATTCAGCTGATAGATTTGTAGCTTACCTTCTTCAGATTGTATCGTTGATATTGTTTGCTTATGTTTATGAATACTAACAGCATTTAAAACACTTGTTACAAAAAATATACACCATTTGCTAGATGTCATTAAATTGTAATTATTAGATGACTGCTTTGGAACAAAGTTAATCTGCAACACAGTTAACCTACACATATGACCAGAGTATTGTAGTTCTAAATGTCTTTTTCTTCTCATTTGTCACAAGAACTTAACAGTGGAACTTAAGATCCTTTGAGTCTAAAGTAAAAATTATGGATATACATTATTAGTTGGTATATAAGCACCTTCTGACACAATCTTTAAGCTTCTTATGACAATTGAAAAGAATAAGGTGATATTTTCAGTCCTCTGTCACATTTCATAGTCAATAAAATGAACCTTAGTGTGCTTTTAGGGTAGAAAATCACCAGTCCAGTGTGGAAGATCTGGACCCTCTAATTGAGAAAGACTGGAAAGAGAGAACTTAACACACTAAAGAGAGAGTAGAAGAATGGTGACAACTATTTCCAGGCAGCACAAATGGCCTTGGATGTGGGTAAGGACATCCTAGCTCATGATTTATATGAGTGTAAGTTAATTGATAGGTAATTCATAGACAGATAGAGGTTTACAAGAATGTAATAAGCAAACCCAGAAACTTGTAATGTATATCTAATGATTTACTGCATGAGTAATTTATTAATGTACAAAGTGGACATAATAGAAATGGAAAAGTGGTAGTACAGAAGGTAATGAAAAGAAACTGTTCTTAGACAGTGGCACAGAATGAGAGAAAATTTAAGGGAAACTACCCTGTTGTCACTAACAGCGGTAATGTTGTATATCTTGCCTATTTTGTGTGTGTTCAAATAATTTTTCTGCTCTTTTTATGTATTGTATTAATCCTTTCGCGAGTGAGTTTTCCCAAATGTGTATGGACTCCCTAAGTCAGTTTTCCATAGGGTTAGGCTGTGCAGAGCGAGTTTCTTCATGAAGATATTTTTGGGAAATTCTGTGACAATGAAAGCTTCATCAATGCTTTTAAATAATAATTTCTTCATATTTTTACTTGATTTCTCAACAATTGAGAAAAATTATTGTCAAAAATCAAACAAAAATTTTCAATCAAGAAATATTTTTTAAAAATAGTTAAAAAATGAACCCATTGTTATATATATAATTTTTAAATTTATTTTATTTATTTATTTTATTATTTTTTTTTTGAAGAAATAATATCCTCTTATTTACATATCATATAATTCAATTTCATCACCTTTCTACAGAATTTTTTCAACTTCTTCTTTTGTAAGTCAAATTCAGTGGCTGACAGGTGTGATGTCTTCCTCTGATTTTAGCATTAGTAGAGGCATATGATACAAGAAAGCAACCTTATACAGCATCAAAGCTGTTTTCATGATGCCATTTATCAGAGGTTGGCAACCTGCGGCTCTTTGAATATGTAACTGTGGCTCTTTAACTTTTAGACACGTGCACAACAAGCAATGTATTTCTGTGAGCAAATATTTGAGCATGAACTACATTAAAAATAAATCAAGAAACCGTCTGAACAATGCGAGTCTCTCAGCATGTTTAAAGATGTTTAATGACATACTCGCCTGATGTTGAGACTCACTCAAATTCAGTAACAAAAGTCACATTAATTCGTACCTAGTTGGATGTTTGTTACGTTTTTTTCAGTATTAATACATAATATTTCAAAAATATATTTTTTTAATAAAACACCTTCCCACTCTTCCATTTCTTAAATTCCCCACTCATCCCAGCTTCAGGTGAGGTGTGGCTCTTTGGATTCTTTTTTTTTTTTTATTAGATTAAAAATGGTTCTTCGCTCAAAAAAGGTTGCCGACCCCCACCATATATTAAAACTATATTTGTTATTTTAAGGTTAGAAAGGGAAAGACTAGTGGAATTTGCAGAATCTCAAGGAATGTCAGTAATGAACACTTTTACAAGAAAAGGGTGAATAGAAAATGGACTTGGAAGAGCCCAAATGGAGTATCAACTAATGAAATTGACTTCATCCTCACTAACAGAAGATATATTATGAATGATGTTACCATTCTGAATAAGGTAAATATTGGAAGTCATCACATTCTGTGATGACTTCCATGTAAGAAAAGAAAGAAAAAACTGACTTGAGTAAATAATATGGTCTTTGAGATAACAGAAGAGAAGGAAAGGCAGTGTGTGCTAGAACTTAAGAACAAGTTTGAGCTTCTGCAGACCTTTCAGGACCAATATATCAATGAGGAATACAACAGCTTTCTGAAAGTGATAAAGCCCAATAAACCTATAGGTAAAAAGAAATCCAAAGAATAAAAAATTAGTCAAGAAAGACTTGTTGTGATGAACCAAAGACAACAAATGAACAGCAAGATATAACACTGACAGGGACAAAATTGAGTACACTGAGTTATGCAAAGCCATTAGAAAGAGACTCAGAGAGGACATAAGAAGATTTAACACAGGAAAAGTAGAACAAGCATTAAGGGAAAACAAAGGACTTAAATCAGCAGTCATGAGCAGTAATTCAGAAAGACAAGTGAAACTGAAGAATAGTGATGGTGTATTATAAATAGCAGAGAAGGCATAATTCAAATAACAGAAGACTACTGTAAAGAATTATATAAGGAGTGAGAGAATGATGCCAGCTATGGGGAAGATGGATCAAAAATTAGCAGCACATACGACATACTCAATATCCTTCCTGATGAAGTAGAACATCATTAAAGAAAATGAAGAATCAGAAACCCCAGGTGAAGATGAAGTTACTTTAGAGTTATTAAAATTGGGACAAAGAGACATGACACAGAAACTAATTGCATTATTCCACTGCCTAAGTAGTGGAATAATGCAATCATAATTTTGCTGCATAAGAAAGGAGATAAATTGGAAATTATAGACCAATTAGCTTGTTGTCCCACATCTATAAGTTGTTGGCAAGTGTCATTACTAACAGATTAGAAAGAATACTTCATGTGAATCAACCGAAAGAGCAAGCTGGCTTTAGGATAGGATTCTCAACTATGGATCTCTTCACATAATATCACAGCTAATGAAAAAAGCAAATGAATATAAAACATCATTATGCCTAGCATTTGTGGATTATCAAAAGGCATTTAACTCCATACAGCAGGGGTCATCAACCTTTTTTTGAGTGAAGAGCCATTTTTGATCTAATTAAAAAAAAAAGGAAAAAAAAGAATCCAAAGAGCCTCAGCTCAAGCTGGGAGGGGGGTAGTTTTTTTAAGAAATGGAATAGTGTGGGAAGGTGTTTTATTAAAAATATATATATTTTGAAATATTATTTATTAATGCTTGTGACATGCAGTCAAACTAAACTGAGAAGTGTTTGCAGCTTGTGCTGAAACTAATCCTTTTATCACATTTCTGCCCGCTTCCACTGCATGCCACACTTATCGTACATGTTGGCTAATAGTTAGAGCTGTAGTTAAATGTTCAAAGAGCTGCAGGTTGCCGACCCCCTGCCATACAGCATAAGGCAATGTTTTGGGCACTGGAAAGACAAGGCATAGACACCCCATACATTATAATTTTGAAATAAATATATGTGAACACTACCTCCTTTATTAGACTAGACAAAGACAGTAGCAAATTTAAAATTGAGAAAGGAGTTCGACAAGGGGACACGATATCTCCGAACTGCTGTCCTTGAGAAAGCTTTCAGAAGATTGGACTAATCGCAGAAAGGAGTCAATGTGAATGGAGAGTACCTAAACCATTTACAATTTGCAGATGACATTGTGATCATAAGCCACGATCCAAAAAAATTAGAGGAAAATCTTAATCAGTTATGCAGAGTTAGTAAGGATTTCAGAATAAAGATGAATATGGTTAAAACAAAAATAATGATGAAAAAGTATGCAACAAGAAGGGATATAATTATTGAAGGAGCAGTAATTGAAAAGGTGGATGTTATCTGGGACAAGTCATTAGCTGTGATAATGATAAATTTCTGGAAGTCAAGAGAAGAATAAATTTCAGATGGATAGCATTCAGGAAATATATTCACATACTGAAGAGCAATATCCCGATTTGTCTGAAAAGTAAAATAATGAAACAATGTATATACTCCCCACCATGACTTATGGAAGTGAAACTTGGGCACTCACCAAAAGAATGGAAGAGAAGCTGAAAACTACACAGCAAAGAATGAGATGAATTATATTAGGAATCAGACCGTTGGATAAGAAGAGAAACATTGATTAGGCAGTAAACACAAGTAAAGGACATTCTTATCAAAAGTAAAGAACTGAAATGGACTTGGGTAGGACACATAGCTCGAAGACATGATGACAGATGGACTAAGAAAATAACAGAATGGTACCCAAGAGGAGCTAAAAGAAAATGTGGAAGACAACAGCGGAGATGGATAGGTGAAATTCAAGAGTTCGTGGGTAGTAAATGGATGGTGGTTGCACAAAACGGAAGGAACTGGAAAGTTGCTGGAGAGGCTTTCATCCTACTGTGGATTGAAAATGGCTGGTGATGATGATCATCTGTTATTTGTTTGAAACATAGATAAAAGATGGCAGCACATACTAGACAAATTTGCAGTCAGTACATTCAAAACTAACCACATTATTTGATAAGTACTTCAGTTGGCTTTGTAAAAAACATCTGTGTGCATACTTACAGGAGTCCTCATATGAAATATATATCTACATACATACTCATGAAAAGGTTAAATGCATAGCTGACAACTTTCTGAATTCATAATGGAGATTTTTTTTCTTTTTTACCCATTCTCTCTGCTCACTGTGCTAACATAGTGTTTCTATTTTTTTTCCAAAACACAGTAAAGCTATGCTATTATGTTTTGTTATTAAGTTCAAAAATTTTAAAACAGTTCTGCAAATTTATGCTTGAAATATCACTATTAATCTTTAGTTAGCAATCTAGCCATTAGATATGCTAGTCTATGATTCCACATTTTTGCAAATATATGTGGAAGAGTGTGTGAAGCAAAATTCTGCATATATTGAAATGCTAGAACTAATGTATGTAACATCGGATTGTGTGTATATGTGGTATGAAGCTAAATTTTATTTAACACTATCCTTCAGAAAGACATTAAAGAAATATGATGTAGCATTTAAAAAGATATATGGACAAATTTTTCTTTTGTTGTTATTGTTGTAGGTAGTAGTAGAGGCATGTGATGCAAGAAAGCAAGCTTATGTAGCATCAGCCAAAAAAAAAAAAACATTTCACACATCCATTCCCTCTAAACATTTGTCCAGTTCCTCCTTGAATTTATTTAAGCTGTCAACTTCCGCAACTACAGATGGAAGTGTGTATCATAAAATCAAGAAAACGTAACTGTGCTACGATGTATGTAGATGTAATTTTTTTCGGTTTAAGTGGTGAGAAAACACAATAAAATTGGATATTGCAAACAAATCAGGACCATAACAATGTCATACAAAAAAACAGCATTTCAAAGTAAACTGATAGTGCCTACTCTGTTTAAAAAAAAAAAAAAAAAAAAATATGGGTTGCGACCCCTCTCCAATTCCTCTCCTTTTATTTTATTTACCTCTACTATATAATTTTGAACTGGTATCCATTATATTTCAAATGTACACCAGATGGGTAATTCTGCTGAACAAGCTTTACCAAAATATGAAATCATTCTTTCCATGTGACCAAGAAATCTACTCAGGCCTAACCTGAAGAGAATTTTTTTTAAGGCATTAAGTAAATGTTGATCAATAAAACCACCTGTTTGATTAGTTATTTAATGTGCCTCTTATTAAATGTGTTGATTCGGTAAATTCCTCCATGCCTTCCCATACTTTGTAATTCATTTGTTCATTGTTTTGTCAACCACCTTGGATCACTGTAGCTAAATGGATTTGTCATATCATATTGAAATGTCCAGGTTTGAATTGTGTCGATAACACCATGCAACAAAATTAAATTCTCTTCTGTAACAAGCATAAAAGGGAGCAGCAATTCCTATTGATGTCTCAATGCTTAATTTGAAACATAACCTGAAAAATTCCTTGCATACTCTATCTGGGTAAAAGTGATATACAGTCTTTACTGGTTTAAAACTACAATGCTTTTACTGTCTTATATCATTTAAACCTAAGCAGTAATACATGTAGTATAAGTAATATAATATATACTAGGGTGGGCTTCGCCCATGCTCGCTTTGCTCACCCCAACCCTGCGCATGCTTTTCTTACACAATATGTAGAGGTATGACATAGTAAGTCAAATCTTTTCTACGTAAAAGACACCTGTCGAAACGCACTGATCGATATCTAATCTTATATATAAAAGAAAATAGAAAGTGTAAGAAAAAACTATAAAAAGTAAAATTGTGAATGTGACAGACTGACGGCTATGCAGGCCCTCGGGGCCTCATGGTTATCCAAGCTGACACCATGCTTTAATTTTTCCTAGCTGGCATGATGTGGGATGCTGACACTGGCCATTAGGTTAACCCCTAGGCCAGTATGGGAGAGAGGTGCAAAAAGCATGCTCCACCATAGGAATCTCTTTCCCTGTGTTCTTTTATTCCTACCACCTGGGGTGGTTGAGTCTCCTTCCCCCAATCCCTTTCCCCTCCACCCTGTGTGACCCCTGGTGGCTCACCCCCATCACCCAATTTAACTCCCACCCTCTGGACCAGTATGGGCATCCTGTACCAAGGGTCCCCCTTACAGTCCCCCTTTTAAATCAGGTGAGTGCCTCAACACTGCTCCCTCTGTTCTCTACCCCTTTTGTCCCACCCTCTTCCTATCTCCCCATTATCTCCTTTCCAATAAAAATTTTTTTTTCCCCTTTTTTTTGGAGGGGGCTCTCTTTGGATGCCTATGCTACCCCAGGGTTCACCCTGCCAAAGCTTTCTTCTCTCCTGATGTGTCCTGGTCTGCCTCCCTGTGGCAGTAACGGAAACTGGGGTTGTTAGTGGCTCTCCACAGCTCCCTAGGCTAAGTGGTCAGAGGAACAACATAACCCACACTAATACTTCACAAAACACACACTAACACACACCCTGGCCTTATGCAGAGTATTATATTCTACAGAGTAAAAACACAGAGTTGGGGGAGACCCCCAGTGCTGCCAGACAAAAAACACTATGTGACTGTGATCGACATCTAATCAGGAAATGACTGTGTAATTATTTACCTGTGCATTTGTAGTGCATAGCATTCATTTTCAAGGTCGAATAAATATCACCTTGTAATTATTTCCTGCATTTACATTGGTCACTTTGGAAAGGGCCTTTTGCTTCAGGTTCCATAATGCATGAGGAATATTGTTGCATCTGAAAGAGCAGGACTAATATATTTCACTGAAATATTTAAAAAGTTACAAATACTGTACAATATTACTTAATATACAAAAAAACGTTACAATGGAACATCAAATGTTAGACAGGAAAGCACGTACGTGAGGTTGGTGAACTTTATGGAGGCAGTTGTCAATAATTATTGCATTTGTAGTAATGTAATTGCCTCGCCCTCTTCTCTCATTGGCTCGAATAAATATCACTAGGAGGAAAACTTTTTTAATGTACAGAGAGATAATAAACTAGAATATGGAATATAGTGTACATGTGTAATGTACAGAGAGATAATAAACTAGAATATGGAATATAGTGTACATGTGTTGTACAGTACTTGGTAGTATTTACCTATAGAAGTTTTTTTGATGTCAACAGCAAGAACAAAATGTTTGTGTTGTGGATTTATGAAATGCAGGGTTGCATTTACACTTTTTGGAGGCCCTAGGTGCAACACATTTATGAGGCCCCAAAAGATCAGGTCATCAGTAAAAAGCAAAAAAAAAATTGCTTCAAACATTTATTTCAGTTAATTAAATTCATAAATATATTTTTTAATTTATTGAAAATAAAAGTTGACATTTCTATAAAAGCTCATTTTAATAAAATAAAAATAACACTGCATTGGTATATATGTATTAAAAATAAAATATTATGCATACATAAATATGTGTAATTAAATTTTAAAAAAATAACTGGTTTTTTTTTTTTTTTTTGCTTTGGTCTTAACAAATATATCTATAATATCATCATAAATAATTGAGTCCATTGCATCTGATTCAATGAATAATAACGATAGGTCACTTGTTTTATTTTGGTGCCAGTTGCTTCTTAAATAATTTTTAATTTATAATTTTTAATAAGCCTGAGTGCGACAATAGCTTTCCCGGATTCAGACATTGCACATGCTAGTATAAAGTCTGTATGGTGTGAGATAGTTGGAAACAAAGGTATAATGCGAGTAGGAGTAATCTACAGACCAGGTGATCGTGAAGATGATGACAAAAGCCTTTACATGCAAATGGAATGGGCAAGTAAGCGTCAATGCCTTATTATGGGCGATTTCAATTTGCCTCTAATTGATTGGAGTAAATGGGAAGGAAACTCGACATGGGGAACAAAATTTTTAAATCAATTAGATGACTGTTATTTGTATCAACATGTCAGGGAAAGTACTAGAGAAAAGAATATCCTAGACCTCATCATCACATATGAATCAGATGACATAACAGGGCTGACAGTAGAGGAACCAGTAGCAGGAAGTGATCACGGAGTTCTACAGTGGATGATAACGAGAGAGGTAGCAGAAGTAAAAGGCAAAGGAATGGGTTTTAATTTCAGAAAAGGAAATTACGATGCCTTAAGGTACTACATGGCCTGTATTAATTGGGTAGATATTGTGCAGAAAATGAATACATTTGAACTGTGGTACGCTTTTAAAACATTAATCACAGATGCCTTGAATGCATATATACCATTACTCCACGAGGAGGGTTCCAAGTTGGATGAATAGTGAAGTTGCCACATTACTTGAGCAGAAAAAGGTGGCATGGAAAGGTTACAGAGCAATAAAAAGTACTGAAGCCTATAATAGCTACAAGGCGATGTGTAATAGAGCCACAGAAAAGGTTCGACAGGCAAAGGCAGTTTATGAGAAATCACTAGCAAACAGAGCAAAGAGGGGGGGGGGGGGGATAAAGAATTCTTCACATATATAAATGCCAAGAAGAGCAGGACAAACCAGGTCGGACCTTTACGTAAGGGAAAGGGGACAGTATTAAATACACCAGCTGCCATTGCAGATGAACTCAACAGTTATTTTGCATCGATATTTACAAATGAAAAACCTTTTGTGGCAATGGGAAATTGTGGGAGCGAAGTTAAAAAATATATAATTAATGATATTGAAATTTCGCAAGATTATTTAATGAAAAAACTTTCAAGCCTACAGATCAGTAAGGCTCCTGGAGTTGATGGAATATACGCTATAATCTTAAGGGAGGCGGCAAGCGAGTGCATTGAACCATTGAGGCTAATTATGCGAGCATCACTAGACTCTGGGGAGATTCCCTTGTATTGGAAAAGTGCAAATGTATCTCCCATACATAAGGGTGGCTCTAAAAGTGAAGTTGGAAATTATCAACCTGTCAGTCTGACTTCAGTAGTAGGGAAAATCATGGAGGCAATGATCAAGGGTGGAATTCAGGATCATTTGGATCGAATTGAAATTCTCAAGGATACTCAGCATGGTTTTGTAAAGGGAAAATCATGTTTAACAAATCTGGTTCGCTATTTCAAAAGGGTCGCTCATGAGCTGGATTTAGGGAATAATTTTGACATTGTTTATTTAGATTTCAGCAAAGCTTTTGACTCAGTCCCACATGAGCGGTTGCTTTATAAGCTGGAACAGGTTGGAATCACTGGGAAAATCCCAGTGATTCCAACACGGTTTTTATGTATAACCATTTTTTTTTCATCCTCCCCAACCTAGCAGTTCTCATACAGGACCTGACAGGGCCCCCTTCAAAATAACTGTGGTACATTTCTTGTTGGTTCGTGCTAATGGCTGAAGCTTTGACTACCTTTCTAAATATAGACAAACTTTTATTTGAGTAGTTTTGAAAGTGAAAAATTGTTTACTTGGAATTACACATGCAAAGGACTAGTGAGGTCTAGTGATAAGTCTAATAGAGGTTACAACTGATTCATTTGATTAGATATGGTGGCATGGTGCCGTGAAGGGTACTGTATGGTCGTGGTACCTGCGTGTACCGGTGAACTGTACAATAAAGATCTTATTTATATGCGATTAGATGCATATCATTCAGATGATGAAATTTTATATTTTGATATTTCAGAAAGGTTTATTGAGCCACCCCAAATTTCATTAAAATCTGACCAGTAGAAATGCAGAAATTTTATTTTATTTTATTTTTTCAAGTTTAAGATTTATTAGAATCTATTCTATGTAGAATACAAGCTGTTTTGAAAGCAGAGGATGGACTAACACTATATTAGTGCATATTGTAACTGTTATCACAGGTATTTCCATTATTTTGTCCACCCCTTGTATATACGAGGAGTGGCAGACTGGTGCAATAAAAAGAATGCAAAGTGAGGGAGCTCAAAAATAATTTTATTTTTATTCAAAGTAATCACCACCTGACTGAATGCACTTATTACACCACTAAAAGTTTCTGAAAAGAGTCAGCGAAGGCATTGAAAGAGATGAAGTTCAGTTTGGCAGTTACGTTTTTGTTTGTCTTCAACAACATCCTGAAATTGCTTTCCTTTGAGGGCAGTTTTTGCCTTGGGAAAGAGGAAGAAGTAAGTGGTGGATGGTTGATCTGTACAATGTCTTGTTTCATCAAAACTGTCTTCAAAACAAGTGCAAAATGGACACAGGGACATTGTTTTCCACAAGAACCAGCTGCCTTTCTCCTGAAATTGTGGTCACACCTCAGAAATATGCTTCAATATTCTTTGTAGCACCTGTACATACAAAGGGTACACCCTGTTTGTTGAAACACATGAGCAACCTCTTGATCCTGAACTTCTATAAACAAAACGTTTTGGGCCTAGGTGATGATTTTGAAGTCCACTGCATACTCTGACACTTCATCTCTGGGTCGAACTTAAACACCCTAATTCTTATCTCCTGTCACAATACAGTCAAAGAAATTTGTGTCTTTTAGAAAGACCCAAATATAAAATTGGTACAGTAGAATTTGGCAATTTTATTTTCAGGTTATCTCTGTTTATAAATTGATGTTATGTTTCGGATGTTTGCACAGTGCTCTACAAGGAAAAGTCAGATCTTTTATGCCTCTGGAAGGTTTTATGATTGATTCCAGTTTCTTATCTGCCACCATTCCATGGCACACTATGGCCATAGTTACCAGTGCGCCTAATTAATCCCTAAACCAACAACAACAGCCACCATTCCCCATCCTTATAGAAATCTGTATTAGTTTTGGATGTTGAAGCATTGCATAAGAGCAAACATTCAGATCAACAGTAAACTGTCAGCATGTGTTTTGTTGGCCCTTGGAAGCATTTAGGACTAATTTAGATTCTATAGTCCTGGTGAAACATTTCAATAAATTCAAAACAACTGCTCCAATCCTTTTTAAAGACTTCAGGACTTATTTAGAATATTTTTCACGACCTTGGCAGGTTAAACTGTATCCCTTGTACCTGTGCCCCTGGTGTCTCCATAGCCAGGTGGGCAGGAGCAACAGTGTTTAGCACATGCTTCTTGATTAGAGTGGGGTTCGAGTCCATGACCACCAAATACGGAGAATGCGGAAAGGTCAGGAAATGACCACTGCATATCCCCCCTGGAGCAATAGGGCCTTAGTTGCTAATGCTCCTTAAAAAAAAAAAAAACCAAAACCTGTGCCCCTCTTTGAAAAAAAACAGAAGTGCTACACAAATCTGACCTTGTGGCTACCCATAACATGAACAATGCATGGTGATGTTCACATGATGGGTAGCTGTGAAGTCAGAAGTTTTTAATTCCTGTTATTTGATAATTTAATGCACCTGAAATTTGAAAGCAGTGCATACATTACCTGACTTTTTTCATGGTGATCAGTAGCAAATCTAGAACTTTTATTGTGTTAGGGGGGGGAAACTCACTGGTAGCTTTTATTAAGATCATCACATGACAGTACAATTATATAATATAAAACAAAATGTTTTCTGCAGCCCTTCCCCCCCCCCTCTCTCTCTCTCCTATATCCTTATCAAGAGGATAAGGTCACCCTGGCTGTCAATAATATCTTGCAGTGCACTTACTGTATTGTATTTAAGTTCCTGCAGAGTTCATGGTAGGGAGCAAAGAGCTGAAGTCCTTAGAATTAAAGAATTTTAAAAAAAAGAAAGCATTCTTTAGAAAAGAAATTTTCTAAATGCATTGGAGATGACTTAATGGACATCTCATTGATGAATTTCACTTCCAGTGATAGTACACTGGCCAACCATGTATGTGATCCTTCATTCTTATAGATATTTTTCAATTTTATAACTCAACAGAAACCAAACTTTTCTTTAAAAATATTCAAATAGATTTTAAAATAGAGTTGGGGAGGGGGGGGGTCTCATCTCTGTAACTTAAACTATATATTGAAAAAGTCCTGATACAAATATAAAAATGCATTGGGATCAAAGACTAAATTCTAAAAGCTGCCCTTTCAACAGTGTTTCAGAACTGATTCCCTCCTCTTTTTTTTTTTTTTTTTTTCTTATTGGACTTATTAGTATTAATTGTATTGGCAAATGATGCAAGGAAGCAAGTTTATACAGCGTCAGCCAAAAATATAAAAAAATAAACAAACAAACAAAAAACTGCCTTCTTCATCTCCTGTCCACACCCTCTAATAATTTGCTGATTCCTCCTTAAATTTATTCAGACTTCCCGATTTCACAATACCAGATAGAAATCTGTTCCAACAATCAACTCTAATTGAAAGCAATTTCTTCACATCTATTCTGCAACCATCCTTTTTCATTTTAAATTTATGCCTTATATGTGTTGTCTGAACAAGAGTAAGGGTGCCATCAACATTTACCTTATTGGGTTCTTTCAAACCTTAAACACCTTAATCAGATCTTGCAGTTGCCTGAATTCCAGATGTTGCAATTTGGAGAACTAAAGCATTTCTTAGTAACAGTACCATTTTGTTCCCCTCACTAACTGCATTTTTAAACTGATTTCCACTGATGGTTTATTCAAGCAACATGGTCTGAGCTCCAAACATAATTATTCTGCAAAAGTAAATTTACTTTATACATGGTGTCCCATTGCTTAGATTATAATGCCATTTTCTTTATATTGAAATGAATAAGAGGATTACACTGAGATTATGGCTTAGTCATAAAGATTATTACTGCCATATCATATCAAACTGTTAATAAATAAAACAAATTTCCATTTATTCCCTAGATAGCCAAAGCTAGTAGAGTGTATGTATTCATTGTGACTATATATATATACTGAATTATTATTATTATTAATAATAGCCATATAGTGCAAGGAAGCCTGAGGCTTATGCTGCACCAGCCAAAAAAAAAAAAAAAAATTCTGAATTATCCTGAGAGAGAGAGAGAATGAAAGTCAGAAGCAGAAGGGAAGAGAATCACCAAGAAAGAGAAGAATGATGATATCCAGCTCAGGACCCTGGGTGTGCCAAGCCCATACTCACCAGATGAGAGCCCCTGGAATTATTAATGGCAGCTGAAATTATTAGTGGCAGCATAAGAGTTCAAACCCACAACCTCTTTACTTGTGGCAGAGCACATGAACCACTAGAGCATGGCCACTCCAAAAATACATTTGTGTGGATTTGATCACATACATTAGCATTAGTAGAGGCATATGATGCAAGAAAGCAAACTTATGTAGCATCAGCCAAAAAAAAAAAAACCCTTCCACTTCACCCCTCCATTTGTTCGAAATACCTGTCCATCTGAGCCTTAAATTTATTTTGGCTATCAACTTCCACAAGGGATGGAAGTCTGTTCCACCAACCGACTACCTGCTGGCTAAAGGCAAATTTCTGCACATCTATCCTACATCTGTCTTTCCTCAATTTGAATTTATGCCCTCTCAGGTGATTATTCTGAGCAAGAGACAGTATCCCATCAGCATTGAGCATATTCAACCCATTCAAGGCTTCAGATCACCTTGCCAGTGCCTAGTCTCCAGACACTGTAATTTGCAAAACTTAAGCCTTTCTTCGTAAGAGCAACCCTTCATTCCGTTCACTAACCCTGTTGCCCCTCTCTGTACTCCTTAATTGTAGAGCTGCTCGTTCCAGCAGCTCTACATCCTTCTTGAAATGAGGCCTCCAGACCTGTATACATACAGTAATAGAACATATTAAACTGTTTTATCTGCTACACCAGTGATTCAGCCATATTAGATGATGGTCTTAAGCTGGTTGTAGTGCTTGATTGTTTTTGTAATAATGTTCTAGGAATACTTCCAGTAATCTAGAATCTTGTATTTTGGACATTATTTTTTTAAAAATAATGTCCAATTGCTATTTGGACATTATTTTTAATGGGACCAACCAGATAACCATGAAACTTTTATCTGCTACACCAATGGTTCAACAATATTGAGTAATGGTTTTAACTGGTTGTAGCCCTTGATTGTTTCCTGCAATAATGTTCTAGGAATACTTTTAGTGATCTAGAACCTTGTCAATGCTTAAATATTGCTACACCAGTGATTCATTATTTGGACACTGATTATCTTGAACTGGATCCAACCAGATAATTATGATTGGCCAACCTTTAATTGTGTCATTGTACATTTCAAAATCATCAGGTAATTGCTTATATACTTGTTTTTATATTAACTCTTTTATTTACAATACAACTATAAGTCTTAGCCATGGTTTGTTTCTAGCACATTTCTCTACAGAAATAATTTGGTAACAGTCATATAAACTAGAGCAAAGCTCCGGTAAACCCTCCCCATCTCTTCCATCATGCAGTATGATCAATGTCTTTTGAGGTTATGATGGACATCATGGCAAGATCCAATATTCCTTACATTTCAAGGGTACAGCTCTAAAACAGTGTTCGCAGGTTGGCCACTAGTTAGTACACCGGACCGAACCTATTGGTAACTCTTTAGGAGGCTTCCAAATCAGCTAGTGTATAATCTCGCTGGCTCTACTTGGCCAGATAGTGACTGGAGGGAGTCTGAGTTGTGTGTATGCGGGGGGACATTGTCAAGGCCATGTTATGTCAAGGAGCTGGGTATATTCTTACCATGTGTACACCATATCCAAAAATTTCATTACTTTATACAGCCCCCCACCCCACTTTTTCTTATTACTGAATATACCATAAATTGTTAAACTAATAGAGCAAACCATAAATTGTTAAACTAATAGAGCAAACTTATTTGTGAAAAAATCTAAACCTCCCAAACATTTCCTTGTTCATTTTACAAATATATGCGGATTCAGTTCTAATCTCAATGATTTCCACTTACAGTCTGTCAAACCCCATGTACTTTTTCTGACAGATTCTCAGTTATCGATTGATTCAACCACTGCTGATCTCAGTTGTTATTTGGTTTTTAAGAGCATTAGCAACTAAGGCCATATTGCTCCTGGGATATGTGGTGGTCATTCCCTGACCTTTCCACATCCTCCATATTTGGTGGTGACGGGCTCTAACCCCGGTCTATCAAGAAGCGTGTGCTACGCACTGCTGCTCCTGCCCACCTGGCTACGGAGGCACCGCTGATTTCAGTTATCTAAATTATTCACTGTATGATTCCTTTCACTTCAAAGATGGTACTTGTGCTTATGTCCATTCTGATATTCCCTGTCAGAGACTTAGTGATTTCGAATCTCCTCTCTTCGATCTTCACTGACTTAAAATCTCTACCACATTCTGTCAAATTCATCTGTTGCCTATATTGTTCTCCCAACTCCACTGATCATTTAGACTTCCTCTCTTTGAAACTTGATTTCCTCCACTCCAACTTTCCTAACATTGAGATAATTTTTCTTTGTGATTGAATGTTCACAACTCCAGCTGGCTTCCATTTTCTAGTCACACGGACCCAGGTGGTCAAGATGCTGAGGCTTTTAAAATTACTAATGACCTCGCACAGATTGTTCATTTACCCACCAGAATACCAGACAATCCTAACCACGCAGCCAGCACTCGATCTTTTTCTCACAAATAACCCTTCTAAATACACAGTCAAGATGAGTGGTCCTCTAGGCACCTTAGCTCACCGCCTGGCGATGTTCTCTTCTCCAATGGAGCCTTTCTCTCTCATGGTCATTCTCAGCCTCGCATTGTTTGGCATTACAAGAATGCAAAATGGGATGATCTGTGAGATTTCTTCAATTCCTTGGTCGGATTACTGTCTCAAAACTTCTGATGTCAATGTTTGCTCAGATTGTGTCAGTGAAATTATTCTTGTAGGGATGGAATCCTTTATTCCACACTCTACCTTAAAATCTTGTCATTTATCTAAACCTTGGATTTCCAATAAATGAGCTAAAGCTGTTCAAGAAAAGAATGTTGCATATCATAATTGGCTTGTTTCCAAATCTTCAATTTCATTTTCTGCCTACACCAAAGCTCGCATCAATTGTAAAGTAGTTATTAATCAGTGAAGGCCTCCATAGCCGAGTGGTCAGGAGCAGGAGTGCAGTAGCACATGCTCTTTGAGTAGACTGGGGTTCAAGCCCCTGACTGCTGAATACAGTCGATCTGCCAACCCACACTGGACCAGCGTGGCAGATTATGGTCCATTTCCCTCAGCATGAATTGTTGAGGAGGCTTCCATCCTGCAGTGGGTTGATAATGGCTGCACTTTACCTTTTGTTAATCAGTCCAAACTAGATTTTGAACAGGCTAAGAGTAGAAAACTTGCTTCTTGTCCAGCTGGTAGCCAGGCATTCTGGTCTCTTGCCAAAGCTATTGGCTGCAACTTTTGCCCATCTCTGTTCCCACCTCTGTCTTAACCAGATGGGTCTATTGCCACTTCAGCCAAGGATAAAGCTGAACTGCTAGCATCCTATTTTTCTTCCAACTCGTGTATTAATGATCATGGTAAACCACCTCCCATCCATTTCCGGTAAGCTCCATTCAGTGTCCCCTGTGGTCTTCTGTCAAAAGGATGTCAGAAGGATTTTGAACAATCTTGACTCTAGGGAAACTGCAGATCCTGATGTTATTTTTCCACTTGTTCTCAAAACCTGATGAGCTCCTGAACTTACTTCTGTTCTGTGTCACCTTTTTTCACTTTCTTATTCCAGAGATGTTTTTCCTTTTGATTGGAAATTTGACAAATCCCTTCCTTCCAATTATCGCCCCATTGCAATTACTTCTACTCCTTCTAAAGTAATAGAGAAATCAATTAACTGCCAACTCTTAAACTATCCAGAAACTTTCCATCGGATCAGCTATCTCCAGTCTGGATTTTGTTAGTGTTGATCCACTGGTGATATTTTTGTTTATGTTACCCATCTATGGGCAGGTTCAATGGAAAAGTTTGGTGAAATTCAAGCAGTTGCTCTTGACATTTCAAAGTCTTTCAATTGTGTTTGGTTTAAAGTCTTCTAAATAAGCTTCCATCATATGGTTTGCCTACTGGTTTTTGTAATTGTGTATCCAGTTTTCTGTCTGTCTGCTCACTGCGGGTGAAGGTAGATGGCTCTCCGTCTTGTAACTTCTCCACTAATGCTGGTTCCCCAAGGTTCAGTTCTTTCTCCCACTCTTTTCTTGTACATTAATGACCTTTCATTGACTGGAAATCATATCCATAGTTTTGCTGATGATACCACATTGCATTCCACTTTACAGTTAAAGAAACCTTGCTCTACTCAAACAGCTTCAACTTCCCAAATATCATTTGACTTGGCACATTATAGCCTTAGATGCCAATGCACCATTAAATCCTAAAACAAACAAACAAAAAATCTCAAATGTCCAATACCAATTTCTTAAATGCTGATCTCGAAGTAATCCTCCAGTGGGACAAAGATAACTTAGTCGATTTCAATCCTTCTAAAACTCAGTCCCGTTTTATATCTTGCAAAAAGGATTCTTCTACTCCTATGCTTACCTTCGATGACACTCAGATTTCTAGGCAAGGTGACATATCTCTATTGGGATTACCCTGACTTCTAATCTCTCTTGGCATAAGCACATTACAAATATTGCTTCCTCTGCATCTTAAATAGTGGGTTTTCTCTTTCGCCCTCAGCATTACTTTTCTTCCAAGCAACTGTTCCCTCTGACCAAATTGAAAATCTGCTCTACCATGGAATACTATTCCCACGTCTGGGGCAGTGCCCCCAAAACCTCTCTCAGGTTTCTAGATTCCATTCAGAAGTGGGCGGTAAGGTTGGACGTTCTTTTTCTACTGCATCCTTTCCTATAGATACTTCCATGGCCACTGTTCTTCTAATTTGGCTTCTATAATTCCTGCTCTCTCTTTCAAAGCAGTTCGAACACATGCTGTTACCACTCAACATCCATTTACTGTCCAACTTCAAACTCACAGAACCAACTTTTGTTCTTCCTCATTTATTCATTCAACTTTCGCTTTTCTGGAACAACCTTTCCTCATATGTATTTCCTGATGATTACAATCTACAGAAGTTCAAGTCTAATCTCAACAAATATCTTCTTTCATCCTCTCAGCCTCCAACCCATTCACGTACTTAATACTATAGGTTATAATACCTCTCGTGTTTAGGGTTTTCATAAAAAAAATATATATATAATTTTTGGAGACTAGGATAATTTCAAAAATAATTGTGAAAAATATTTATTCTCTCAATTTTAAAAACCACTGTAAATATATTGGTGTCGGAGAATCATTATACTGTAATAAATTAGTTATGGTCTTCTATGGCCCCTCCCTTTTTTAATATAATTGTAAGAATAAATCCGTTAGTAAATATAAATCTCAAAGTAACTCACTTGGAGATGCAACTCTTATACTGTGGTCCTAAAGTTAACTTGCAACCATATTTATTATTACCTCATTTGCTGGATGCGCCACAAGATGCACTTTTATTTTGTTCATTTCCTTGGAAAATGTCCCTCTAAAATTTCCTTGCATCTTAAGCATATATTACATGCATGCAGTGATTTTTTTTTTTTTTTTTTTAACTCACACCTACACATCACAGGGGTGGCCAGTGTAGTGTTGTGTTTAGTACACATGTCACACAGCTCATATTAGTGATGCACCTTCCAATGTGGGGAGGGGGGGGATTTAAAAAATCAGTAATGAACATAGTTTAAATTCCACTTTATTGCCAAAAATTATAACCTTGGTTTCAATGTGATGGCAGCTTTGGTTCATATTTACTGTTTTTTTTATCATTAATTTAATGCTGAATAGGCATTAGTGAGCACCTCATGATTTCATCTGTAAGGACGAACATTTATTTCTTTAGCTTATACATGAAATTTATTTTATAAATGTAAAATTGTTTAAATTTTTTTATCACGTGTGCTTAGTGTATTCCTTTACGTAGTTTAAAAAAAAAACCAAGTGATATCCTGTACACACGAAAGATGTTTTATGGGAAAACATCTTTGACGAAAATCAGAACCATTTTAAAATTGAACAGCTAGAACCGAAGTTATGAACGATGTAACATTTTAGCTCATGCCCACTACTTACTCTACCGAATCAATGTTAATGACTGCATTAGCATCATTTAGGAAGTGATGTAATTGCATAATTTCAATTTCACATCTTCGTGACAAATTGGTTTTACTTCAGTCCGAAATTTAGTAATTATGCATGCTATAATGTAATTTGCGTTATTTCCACTTCATATTTTTGTGACAAATTGGTTTTACTTCAGTCTGAAATTTAGTAATTATGCATGCTATAACGTAATTTGCGTTATTTCCGCTTCACATTTTTGTGACAAATTGATTTTACTTCATTCCGAAATTTAGTAAGTATGCAAGCCATAATGTAATTTGCATCATTTCCGCTTCACATTTTTGGGACAAATTGGAAGTGATGTAATTGCATAATTTCAATTTCACATCTTCGTGACAAATTGGTTTTACTTCAGTCCGAAATTTAGTAATTATGCATGCTATAATGTAATTTGCGTTATTTCCACTTCATATTTTTGTGACAAATTGGTTTTACTTCAGTCTGAAATTTAGTAATTATGCATGCTATAACGTAATTTGCGTTATTTCCGCTTCACATTTTTGTGACAAATTGATTTTACTTCATTCCGAAATTTAGTAAGTATGCAAGCCATAATGTAATTTGCATCATTTCCGCTTCACATTTTTGGGACAAATTGGTTTTACTTCATTCCGAAATTTAGTAACTGTCAAAGATGTTTTCACATCAAAAATCATTTGTTGCCATAAATTAGTAGCAGGGAGTGCTTATTAATTCACAGCTTATGAATATGCCCCTATAATGTCTTTCAATATGACATGTGGCACACTGCAGGAAAAGATTGACCACCTCTGGTTATTGCTTAGCCTATGGCTTATGACATAGCGGGTAGTGATCACAATATCATAAAATTGGGTACTGTCCAAAGATTTCTGTTGTCAAGAGAAAAGAGAAGGATATAGATTTCAGTAGAGAGAACTATAATGAATTAAAGTATTTCTTGGTCTCCATTAACTGGAGTGACAACTATAAGTTATCGGAGTGTACATTGTTGGAAGTATTCAGAGAATTTATCCTGGAATATCCCAACACATTTGTTCCAGTGGAGCAGTTTTGAAAAAGAATGATGCTCAAGTAGGGACTAAAGGATTTAATTGATCAAAAGTAAAAAGCATGGGATAGTTACAGTCTCTCACAAGATACTAATTTTTATGAGTACTATAAGCATATTTATAACAAACCATTGTGGTAAGACAAACAGAAGCTGAGTGCAATAAATCACTAGCAAACAGAGCTAAAAATGGAGACAGACTTCTTTTTTTAATTAATACAAAAGGAAGAGAATGATTCAGATAGGTTCCTTATTTGATTGAATTGGAAAAATCATAGAAAGTCCACTAGAAGTGGCAGATGAGTTGAATAGGTACTTGGCAGTGAATTTACACCTGAAAGACCATTTGAACCATGAGGAATCAGTGAGAAGGAGTTAGACTACTATAAATTAAGTGATATATCAAACTTGGAGAAGAGCATATGGGTGAACTACTGAAATTGAGCAAAGGTAAGACCTCAGGACTGGATGGTATACATTCTGTTATACTAAAAAAGACTGTATGCAAGTGAATCATCCCATCGGGGATGTCAATGAAACCATCATTAGACTCTGTGGAGATCCACCTATACTGGAGAAGTGCTAATATCTCCCTAATCCACAAAGGAGGTGCAAAAGATGTGATGGCCAACTACAAACCAGTAAGTCTGATATCACTGGTGGGTAAGATAATGGAATCTCTGATTAAGGACGCAATAAGGATTATCTCAATATGAATGGTAGCCTTAATGATTCACAACTTGGGTTCATGAGGCAGAAAGCCTTGCCTGACCAATCTAGTTAATTACTATGATGAAGTCATAAAATGGTTGGATGCAAGAAAACTTTGAGCTGAAGTCTTGGAGGCTATACTTGAAGAAAGACATAGAGCTTCTAGAAGAGATTCAAAGAAGGGTAATCGTGTTGATGAGGGGCACTAATCGCTGTCCATATGAAGAATAGTGTAGAAGGTGTGGACTGCAAAGCTTGGTAAATATACACATCTTATGAGAGAGACCTGATAGCGGTATACACGACCCTGAGTGGAATCAGTAAAATGAATGAAGCAGGCATGTTTTCATTGGTAGAAGAAAGAACCAGGGGACACAAATGCAAAATTTTGGGGAGTAACAGACGATTGGATCTCATTAAGTTTACTTTAGGGGGCAGTTTGCTGAAGATCATTGGAATGAATCTCCCACTATGAGTGGTCAAAGTAGAGAGTTTAGTAACATTCAAACTGAATTGGACAGTCACTTTTTTTGCAATGTGGAGAAGGCATGAAGAATATAGATTGTTGGAGGGTTTTTTTTTACAGATGCTGAAAATGTCAGTTTCCCACATCATTTAGTCATTATGTGCACTTAGCAGTATATGAACAGGATAAGTCTTTAATACACACACTTTTTTTTCTCTTTCTCTTCAAATAAGCAAACTGTAACAGTAAACAGTGATCTTTTAGGAAGAGATATTGAATCCTCTGGGAAAATCCCTGGTTTGAATAGACATATCAAGAACTTCATTGTGCTATAACATATAAAGGTATACACTGAGCAGTTTTAACTGAACTGTGTCACTTTTGTGTCCTGTGTTAAAATAAAATAATAACTGCATAGAGCTGAAATTTGGAGTAGAGAGTATCCACATCATGGGGAAATGAAAGCAGGAGGGTGGGGGTAATACCAAAATGTAATATTTTTTTTTTTTTTTTTTTATAAGTACTGGAGAGAATCAGTAAAATGAATGAGGGAAGTATATTTTCACTGTCAGAAGAGAGAACTAGAAGGTACAGATAAAAAATTTTAGGGAAATAATAGATGGCTGGATCTCAAAAAGTTTACTTTGGCATCATAATGAAGGTCACCAAAATGAATTGCCTGTACAGTGGTTGAAGTCAATAGTCGATTAAGTTCAATGCAGAATTGGATTGGGAACTTTTTAATGATGAGAAAAGAGGGTTTTTTTTTTTTTTGTAGCAAGGAACGTCTGCTTCCTTGCATCATTTAGCCATTTTAATGCTAATATCTGAGTGAGGTCTTGCACATCTTGCTAGAACTTGTCCTTTATTTTCACAAAAAATAAAACCTTATTTTCTTCTAGAAACTGTTTTTTTCCAGAAAGGATTACAGGGAATTACCATATAGTTTTGCCGTGCCTTCAATATATGGGACATGTGCTACTCTCCTGCCTTGCCCTTCTTCCTGCTGAGATCTACATACGTAACAGTAAGAATCCAATTAGTCTGAATTACCATTACCAGTAATAATTTTATTGACCTTTGAGAATCAGCAATCCTTTCTGATCCCTTCTGTAAATCAGTTAGCCACCAGTGTTGGGAGGAAACACTCCTGTGTTTCATTCAGTATTTTTAATTGGTTATAAATTTGTCGTTCTTAAATTATGGCTACAAGGCAGAAGTTTCATATAGTGTTGTCTTCAAACTGAAGGTGTTAAATTATTCCAAAGGTATGGAAACAGGACAACTGAAAGACTTTTCAGTCCTCCAACTGAGAAAACAATACCTTTATTTGTGAAAGTGTATTTCAAATATATGCATTGAAATATATTTTATTGCATTATATTTTAAAACATTGTTCTCTTCATAGAGAGGTTAAGATTCATCTTGTGACTGTTCACCACTCCAGGTCTCAAAGACATCTACCACGTATCTACAGGCTTTCAGTATTTAGTCTTTCAACTGATTCGCAGCATGTTTTATTTGAAGAGAATACAAAACACGCTCCTATCCTTCTAACATTGGGGAGAGTAACAACTATGATGACAATGGGCTAAGAAGGAGTCACGATGATGAGCATACTGATTGATCTCCATATCTTTGAGGAGATGTGTTATTTAAAGTTATAAGGATGAGATCCTAGAGCCCTCTGTGAGGGTTTTCAAGGGCACAATAGTCCCTGAATTCATTTTCATAGACAATAATATTCTTATTTATAGGATTCAATTGGTTAACAAATTCCTTCTAAGTAAAGCTATTCTTTAGATGGAGTGCCCAGCTATCCAGATCTGAATCCAGTTGAATAACTTGGGATGCTTTAGGGAGATAAATTAGACCATGTCAGCTTCCTCCCAGAACCATTCATGCATTGACTTTCTCTTGTAGATGAGTAGATTTTGTTATCATGAAGCATTATCATTCCCCCATAAAGTGAAGTTGTAAAAGTTAGTATTAGCCATATACAGGGTGAGCGGGAAGTCACTCCCTATTTTAAAAATGTTATATTTCCTAAAATATACAAAATAGCACTGCATATTTTTTTCTGATTTGTAGCCTATTGTTTGCCATTAGTTCCCTGAAAGGTACAATTCGATGGGACCCCCAGCATTTTCCACACATTTTTTTTAAACTGGCAGGTACGTTTTCTGCTGCCTTCCTTAAGAATTGGACAGGAACACCGGAGATGATCTGACGGATCTTGTTTTCAATTTCATCAATATTTTTAGGTTTACTCTTTTACACTTCTTCCTTGGCCCATCCCCATAAAAAGTTAGGTCTGGACTTTGTGCAGGCCATTCTGTGGGTCCCTGGTGGCCTATCCAGCATCTTGGAAATGCTCATTGAGCCACTCCCTAACAGTCAAGGCAAAATGTGGGGGAGCACAGTCTTACATAAACATCAACTCTTGAGCATTTCACCATGCAGAAATTGTAGGCCACAAAAAATTTTGCTACATTTCTAAGTATCGTTCACCGATATAGGGAGTGACTTCCCACCCACCCTGTAGTGCAAGGAAGCCACAAGCTTTTGCTAGTTGTTTGGCTGTATGATCATACTCCCTGTTAAACACCAGGACTATAAACATCACTGTCCTGCCCCTCCTCCCAACTTTTGGCTAGGCATAATCTCATGATTCATGAATACGGAGGCATATTTCTTTTCAAACTGAATGTAGTTAAGTATTATAATAATACTTTCTGAAAAAATTTGGTAGAAATCCATCAAGTATATATTTTTCTTCTTATTTCAGATATTATTGTTGTAAATTTTAGATATCAGTATATAATGCTACTCTATTATACAGGGTGTCTCAAAAATATTGGTACAAATGTTTAGGGGAGGTAGGTAACATCTAAAGGAATGTGAATCGCATAGGAACCCATAACTGGAAACGTCACTGTAAATCGGTACGCGGCGCTGTTCATCAGTTCGTGAGAGGGAAAATTTCTGATTTACTCATTCAAGCAGTAGTCGCCGCACGAAGAGCATGCATCGATATACGAACTGTAAGCTGGCAGACATGTACCTAGTGTATGGATTAGCAGAGGGCCCACACAGTGTGCGCCACCATGCGGCACAACATCGCTTCGCAATTAGCATTAGCATTAGTAGAGGCATATGATGCAAGAAAGCAAGCTTATGCAGCATCAGCCAAAAAAAAAGGACAAAAACACTTCCACTTCACCCCTCCATTCATTCGAAATACCTGTCCAGCTGAGCCTTAAATTTATTTAGGCTATCAACTTCCACAACAAGGGATGGAAGTCTGTTCCACCAACAAACTACCCGCTGGCTAAAGGCAAATTTCTGCACATCTATCCTACATCCGTCCTTCCTCAATTTGAATTTATTCCCTTTCAGATGATTATTCTGAGCAAGAGGCAGTATCCCATCAGCATTCAGCATGCTCAAACCATTCAAGGCTTTGTACACCTCTATCAGATCACCTTGCCGGTGCCTAGTCTCCAGACACTGTAATTTGCAAAACTTAAGCCTTTCTTCATAAGAGCAGCCCTTCGTTCCGTTCACTAACCTTGTTGCCCTTCTCTGTACTCGTTCCAGCAGCTCTACATCCTTCTTGAAATGAGGCCTTCAGACCTGTATACAGTACTCAAGGTGCGGCCTGACCATTGCCTTATACAAGGGAATAATCACCTCCCTATCCCTGCTAGAAAAATTTCTGCATATCATTGATAAGACACCATTAGCTACTCTTGCAGCCCGTCTGCACTGCTCAGAGAACTTCATATCTGCCTGCACAATAACCCCCAGATCCTTTTCATTCTCTACCACTGTCAGTGGAGTACCACAGAGTTGATACGTTGCTCTGGGGTTGCTGTTTCCCATGTGTAGTACTTTACATTTGTCACTGTTAAACTTCATTTGCCACCTCTCAGCTCATCTGCTCAACCTTTCCAGATCCTGTTGCAATAGCATAGCGTCAGTAGCGTCCTTAACAACCCTGCCAACCTTTGTATCGTCTGCAAACTTGGACATTCAGCTTGATATACCATCATCGATATTATTTATAAATACAGAAAACAACAATGGACCTAACACTGAACCCTGAGGGACTCCACTAATAACATTAGTCCACGATGAGCAGTGTCCATTAATTACCACCCTGTCTTCTGCCCCTCGACCATCCCTTTATCCATAGCAACAATTTGCCACCAATGCCACACTGCTCCAATTTGTGCAGCAGTCTTCCATGTGCAACAGTATCAAAAGCCTTTCTAAGATCCAAATATATAATATCAAAGTTATTCCCTGCATCCAATTCTTTTGTGACTACATCATAGTATCCTCAATCAATATCATCATCAATAAATGTGTGGGCAGGTATGGTCATGCTTAATGTATGGTCTGCTTAATTGACCCATACCTGTTACCATCCCGCATGAACTCCACTAAATATCCCATCTTTCTTGAACAAGTTGTACCAGTGTTACTTGACGATGTTCCAGCAAATGTGAGACGCAATGACGGGGTGCCTGCCCATTATGGAAGGTGTGTTCGTGACCATTTGAACAGGCGTTTTGGACGTCGATGGATTGGCCGTGGTGGACCCGTTGCCTGGCCCCCACGCTCACCTGATTTATCGAGCCTTGATTTCTTTCTGTGGGGGGCCCTCAAATCTATCGTGTATGAATCGCCTGTGGAGACGAAAATGGATCTTGTGTGCGCTGTTGCTACTGTCAAAGAAACTCCTGGTGTGTTCGACCATGTCCGCCAATCCATGCTGCGTCGATGTGGCGCATGTATCGCGTCTCATGGTGGAACCTTCGAGCATCTGTTGTAACATCATGAAATGCATCCATCTTGTACTCCATTGTTAATATTATGTCAAATAAATGTTTGCCACTAATTACTGTCTTGTGTCATTTCTGCTTCTTGTGCCTCTGCTACTACTTTTCCGTGATGTTTCCGGTTATGGGTTCCTATGCGATTCACATTCCTTTAGATGTTACCTATCTCCCCTAAACGTTTGTACCAATATTTTTGAGGCACCCTGTATATATTTGTGATAGTGTAATAGTTTTACACTTTTAACTTATTTGGGGAGGTCTGGATTCAAATTTGGTGAATGACTTGAGGAATTCTTAAAAGCTTCTTCTGTTGGGGCTGTAATTAACTGATCTCTCTTGAAAGGAATAGAATTTTCTCTATAATTTATTCCAGATTTTTAAGCCCACACAACATGAAGATCAGCCTGTGAACACACATGTATTACAGATGTAAAACACAAAGTGCAGTGTGGCTCTAGATACTAATGTGTTATATAAAATTAAATAACAATACAAGCCAAAACACATTTCATTAGAACTTTAGATGATTTAGGATGAAACTTTACCCTTGTTGTACTAATACTAGTTTTTGAAGTACTACTGCCATGGAATAATTGTGAATCTGATTTTTTCCCCTCTCCTTTTAGGTAGGACTAGCTGTTGTAAATGGACTTCTTTATGCTGTGGGTGGTTTTGATGGCACCTCTTATTTAAAAACTATCGAAGTGTATGATCCTGAACAGAATCAGTGGCGCTTGTGTGGAAGTATGAACTACAGAAGACTTGGTGGTGGTGTTGGTGTTGTTAGATTGCCTCATCATGAAGCTCATTACTGGTGATAGCAGAAACTACTATTGTGATCTTTTCAAATAATACTCATGTGTAGAAAGAAAATCAGGAGTAGCAACCAAAACAACACTTAAACTTTGAAAGGTGTGTGTGTGCGTGTTTCTCTGAAGAGGATGTTTACCCTTTAAAATCATTGGGATTTAAAAGGAAAAAAATCACTGGGATTTTAAGTTTAGTAAGTAATTATAAAAGAGCATTACACATTTGATCTGACTTCCAATTGTAGATAACAAATTATAATACAATACTGTTTTCACATGTGGCTTGTAAAGATTATTTTATTTTTGAGTAAATATTGAAGGCTTTCAAAGTTTAAATCTGTCTTGAATGTTCAAAAATTTGATTTAACTTGGGTTGCTTAAGTCATTTTGCATTTGGACTGATTCCACATTTTACATTTAGACTGATTCACACACACAAACACAGAGTGAAACTGTGATATAATAAAAGCAGAGAAAATCTGAATAATTATTCCTTATAGCATATTGTTGTTATATCCAAGTTACAGAATAAATACTTATACATTAAACTCTCTAAAATCTGACACCTTTGGCAATTGAGAGGTGCCAGATTTTAAAAATTTTCTGGATTTAAGAGAGGTACATCCGATTATTGAGCAATCTTAGAAAAACACATTTCTTTGAATGTCAAGCACTAACATCTGTAAGATCTTTATAATGACTCAAGTTATTATAAAACTTTACAGATGTAAATAAGTTTAGTGCTAGTGGTTAAAAATGTAAATAACAGTTCAATTTATTAATTGTAAACAAATGGCAATAAACAAAGTCACAGCAAATATTCTCATGTACTGCAATGTTAATTTTAAATGCATGCTTAGTACGGTTTCAGAGAATATATCAATGAACTTGCTTTAAGAGAAAAAATAGTTTGCATTGGAGGATAAAAAACCATTAACTATTCTTCTTAAGGAAGATTATAATGAGGTACATGCAGCCTATATCGAGAGAGTTTAATTGGGAGAGTCATTAATGATCAGTACCAAGCAGTGCTCCTTCTGATGACTTCAAGACATAGTTGCAACTTTAGAAAAGTTGCATCTATGTTTTAATGTAGCAGAATGCAAGGTCTTACACTTGGAGAATAGGAACCCCATCGTAACTTACATAATAGGTGGGGTTAAATTAAAAACAGTAGAGGAAGAAAGGAATCTGGGAGTTATGATACAGGTGGATATGAAGTTCTCTGAGCAGTGTAAGCAGGCAACCAGGAAAGTCTGTGGTTCCTGTCGATGATTTATGAAGCAGTAATTTGTAGAGATAGGAAGGCCATAATCCCACTGTATAAGCCAATTTTAAGACTGCACTTGGAATACTGTGTCTAAGTATGGAGCACCTCTGTAGCCAGGTGGGCAGGAGCAGCAGTGCGTAGCACACGCTTCTTGATTAGACCGGGGTTCGAGCCCGTGACCACCAAATACGGAGGATGCGGAAAGGTCAGGGAATGACGACCGCATATCCCCGGAGCAATATGGCCTTAGTCGCTAATGCTCCTAAAAACCAAATAACAACAATAACAACAACTAAGTATGGAGACCTCATGGGGGAAAAAAAAAAAAAAAAAAAAAAAAAAAGACACTGATCTTCTTGAAAGGGTCCAAAGATGGGCGACCCACATGGTGAGATCCACAAAAGGGTGATCCTATGAGGAAAGATTATGTGGGCTACAGAGCCTGGCAACCAGACACTTTAGATGTTGTTGTTGTTGTTTTAGTTTTTAGGAGCATTAGCAGCTTAGGCCATATTGCTCCGGGATATGCGGTGGTAATTCCCTGACCTTTCCGCATCATCCGTATTTGGTGGTCACGGGCTCGAACCCCGGTCTAATCAAGAAGCGTGTGCTACTCACTGCTGCTCCTTCCCACCTGGCTACGGAGGCGCCGACACTTTAGAAGGGACCTGATTGAAGTCTGTAAGGGGATAATAAAATGAAGGCGAAGTTTACACTGTTATAAAGGATTCCAGAACTATGGGCTGTATATTCAAATTGTGGGGGAAGAGGTTTAGACTAGGTTGTGGGACATTTTCTTTTAGACAGTGAGTTGTTGATTACTGTAACAAATTACCTCCACAGGTAGTTGAGAATGACCATTTGAAGAAATTCAAAGGGCAGCTGGATAGTTCCTTACATGAGGAAAGAATCACATTGTTAATCTATTTTCTTATCTACTTTTATATATATCTTCCTTTATATTTTTATTATTTTGATTTATTTATTATTATTTTATTCTTTCATTATTAATGTTGTTATTATTATTCATTTTATTCTTTTTATTTTGGCTGATACAGCAAAAGGCTGTGGTTTCCCTGCACTATATGGCTAATATTAAGGCTTGACCACCACTTGGACCAGAAGCAAGTTTTCTACTCTTGGCGTGCTCAAAATATAGAGTTCAGGTTAATAAATAATTGTTCTACAGATGTTGCAAGCTTTGATATAGGAAGACAGCAAATCTATAAATTTGGATACAGACTGATTGTGATATGCCACATTCTTATCTCGTTCAGCCTTAGCACATTTGTTGGAAAGTCAAGGTTTAGATAAAGGATGAGATTGTGGGATGGTATGCACATAAAGGATTTCCATTCTTACAAGAACTATTTCAGTGATGTAATCTCAGAAAAAAACATTAGGTTTGTAAGTAATCTAACCAGGAAAATAGGAATGGCAGTCACATAGATCATCCCAATTCATATTCTTCAAACAACGTGAGGCTATCAACAGTGATGAGCGAGGGGGGGGGGGGAAGCACAATTGGATAAGAGGCCAAGGTATCAAGTTGTGATCTGAGGTACCTTGAGGACCACTAACATTGACTGTGTACATTGAAGATCATTGTTAAGGAAAAGAACAAGGGTGTTGGGTGTGTGGTTATAATTGTCAGGTTTTCTGATAGGTAAATGGTGTATAAATTCATTAGTGATCACGAAAGCCTCAGTATCTCAACCAACAGGCAGGCTCTGTGTAACTAGAAAATAAAAGTTAGCCAGAGATGTGTGAACATTAAAATAATCTAGGAAAATAACCTTACTGTTAGGAAAGTGAGTTTCAAAGAAAGTAAGTCCGAAAGTTCCTGGGATGATGATAGAGGAAAAAGGTGAATTTGACAAAATGGGATAGTGAGATTTTAAGCCGGAGGAAATTCCATATTGGAAAGTCGGTGACAAGGAATATTAGAGCACATGCACGCACAAATACCTCTCTTGAAGTGAAAGGAATTGTAGAATGAATAATTAGGTCAATTGGGATGAGTATGGATTGAATCTACTGATAATTGAGATTCTTTCAGAAAAAGTAAGTGGGACATGATAGACTGTAAGTGGAAATGGATATTGCTGATATTGTAATTGAGACCATTTATATTTGTGAAATGAATGAGGAACTTGTCAGCATGTGTAGATCTTTTCTCAGATGAGTTTGTTCTACTGTTTAGCTATTCATGATGCATTGAGTAGATGTGGTAAAAGTATAGAGGAGGAACATGTGGGAAAAATTAATGAAATTTTTGGATATAGCATACATACAGGGTGTCTCAAAAATATTGGTACAAACGTTTAGGGGAGGTAGGTAACATCTAAAGGAATGTGAATTGCATATTAACCCATAACCGGAAGCGTCACCGTAAGTCGGTAGACAGTGCAGTAGTCGCCACATGAAGAGCATGCATCGATATACGAACTGTGAGCTGGCAAACATGCACCTAGTGTATGGATTAGCAGAGGACGAGCCGCTCAATGAATTTATGGAGAATGCTTCCCAGACAGACATGTACCGGACCACCGTTTGTTTGCGCGTGTGCATCAAAATTTGTGCGATTATGGGTCATTTAGAGGTAACAGGAGTAGTGCGGGCAGACCACATTTGACGCGAACTCCCGCCATGGAAGAAAGTGTGTTGAATGCCGTCCAGAATAATCCTACTACCAGCACAAGTGCCTCTACCTTAAGAGTGTCTCATTGCACTGTACGGCATGTCTGGCACGACGATTCCTTACACCCCTTTCATCTCCAAAGGGTACAGTTACTGCTCCCCCAAGATCATCCTGCACGTGTGGCTTTTGCACAGTGGTTTCTCCGAGAAAGTGTTCAAGACTTGAATTTTCCAGCCTATGATTTGTTCACTGATGAGGCTTATTTCACTCTTGAAGGCTTATTCAATTAGCACAATGCTCATGTGTGGGCTCACAACAACCCACACGGTGTGCACCCCCATGTGGTACAACATCGCTTCGCAATAAATGTGTGGGCAGGTATGGTCGGTGACTGCTTAGTCGGCCCATACCTGTTACCATCCTGCATGAACTCCGCTAAATATCAGATCCTTCTTGAACAAGTTCTACCAGGGTTACTTGACGATGTTCCAGCAAATGTGAGACGCAACATTTGGTTTCAACATGATGGGGCGCCTGCCCATTATGGAAGGTGTGTTCGTGACCATTTGAACAGGCGTTTTGGGCGTCGATGGATTGGCCATGGTGGACCCGTTGCCTGGCCCCCATGCTCACCTAATTTATCGAGCCTTGATTTCTTTCTGTGGGGGGCCCTCAAATCTATCGTGTATGAATCGCCTGTGGAGACGAAAATGGATCTCGTGTGCGCTGTTGCTACTGTCAAAGAAACTCCTGGTGTGTTCGACCGTGTCCGCCAATCCATGCTGCGTCGATCTGGCGCATGCATCGCGTCTCATGGTGGAACCTTCGAGCATCTGTTGTAACATCATGAAATGCATCCATCTTGTACTCCATTGTTAATATTATGTCAAATAAATGTTTGCCACTAATTACTGTCTTGTGTCATTTCTGCTTCTTGTGCCTCTGCTACTACTTTTCCGTGACATTTCCGGTTATGGGTTCCTATGCGCTTCACATTCCTTTAGATGTTACCTACCTCCCCTAAATGTTTGTACCAATATTTTTGAGACACCCTGTATATGTGGAGATGGGGGGGGAACCCTCGGTGCCATCAGACAACTAACACACATACAGCAAGAATATGCTCAGTTCCTTGACATAACACAGTGTAGACGGTGCCTACCACCTGCATAGTAGTTGGATTCAATAGCTAGCTGAGTAGCAATAGCAATATTGCCACTGAAAGAGTTCTCTCCACTGAACTAGAGTGACTTGCCTGCAAAATCCATTTTAAAGCTGTACCCTCAAATATAAGGATTGCTTATTTCCATAACAAAATAGCATATGCCAAATTGTACAAGCAGTTGTTAAAATTAACCATTCCATGAGTGAGTTTCCCTAATATGTGTTTAGTTCCCTGCAGTAAGTGTTTGATAGAGATAGGCTCTCTGTAGAGTTTATTTTATTTTCAAGTTTTGTAAAACTTAAAACTTTGTGCACATATGCCTTTAAATATTAATCTTTTTTATTTTGATTTGTTACCTGTGATTAAAGTAAAATTACTGTCACCAAAAAATGAAAAAATCATAAAAAAAAAAAACTCTGCTCCATTTTTTGAATAATTGTGAATTCCAGAGAATTTTGGCTTTTGTGATCCAGAAGTGGAAAACACTGACTGACAGTTGTGATATCCTTGTCCAATTTTCAAAGGCATTTTCAGATAACTTTTTACATCATAAATGTGACTGTTTATCAAAATTGTCTGCTATTAGATGGAAATAACATATAGTAGCATATAACTTAGAAAATTTTCAAGGCACTTTGCATGTGCAGTAAAATGTTGATATAATTTCTATTTTCTATTGGAACTTGCAGCAGTCTGGAAAGCAAGGTGTTGGGAATTTCAAGCCCTGCTGAGGTTCATCATGGAACATGAGTTGTGTTAGGGTAACTGAGAGTAAGAACAGGTGCATGTATACTTGCATGTACACTAATGCTAGCAGCATAGTAAATAAATTTTATGAATTTAAAGGACTGATTAAGTCACTGAATGCAGGCATCATAGGGATATTGGAGAAATAAGGTGGCACTCAGACATAAAGGATACAGAATTTCAATATAGAGGAGTACAGGAAGGAGAGATAGGGGAGAAGGGTTATACTTTTAGTTAAGAAGCATGTTAAATCTAGGGCAGTGCAACCAATCGATATGGGTTGCCAGTGCACTGTTGAGTCACTTTGGTGTGACATAAGCACTGGGAAAGCAAAAAAATTAGAATAAGAATGTGTTGCAAGCCTAATGCCTGTGTTAGTATAACAAACAACCATACAGAAAAATAGTGGGCCAATAGATCAGAATGTCTTATAATGGGGGGAATTTTAACTTTCCACATATTGACTGGAAATTGTGTGTTGGTCACTCACAAGCAAGGATACTAGCAAGGCTTTTATGGATTTATTGGATGACTTTTTGCAGCAGCATTCTAGAGCAGAAACAATACTCTTCATCTGATTATCAGAAGTGATTGTTTGTGCATTTAGAATGTGCAGGTCAAAGATCCACTGGGTGGCAGTGATCACGGTGTATTGATGTGGGATTTACTTAAAGGCATAGCTACTGTTAAGAGTAAAGGGGAAAAAAGGCTTTGGCTTTTATATGGGTGGCTATGGTGGTCTCAGACAGTTTTTAAGTTCTATATAGTGGGACCATCTGGTAGTGTTACCAGTAGAGAATTCTAAATGGGAAGCATTCAGGGAAGTAGAAGCTACTAGGCTTCTCATACCAAATAAGAAATACCATTCCAGGATTAGATGGATGTCACGTGAACTGATGAGACTTGTGGAAAAAAAGAAAAATGCATGGAATGCATATAAGTTATCAGGTGATACAGAAGCCTGTGGTAGTTATAAACTAGTCTGTAATCAAGTCACAAAGGACATTAGGCAAGCTAAGCAGATTACTCTGGCAAAGAAAAGCGGCACAGATTTTACTTACATAAACACAAGAAGAAAGAGGTTAAATCACATTGGTCCACTTGTCGATGGTTTAACTGTCGATGATCCTTCTCAGGTTTCTAATGAACTGATTCGTTATTTTGCATCTACATTCACACATCAGGAATTCTTTAGGGAAGGGGATGCCAGACGTTTATCAAACTCTAACAAGCAGCTAACTGATTCCGTGATGACTGAGAGGAAGTGGAAGATAAATTGAAGCTAAACATTAAAAAGGCACCTGTGCAGATGGCATCTAACTGATTACATTAAGGGAGGCAGCAAGGAAGGTATGCAAACCCTTAGCCATAATTTTGATAGCATCTTTGGATTCATGGAGTGGGGGGGGTTCTCTATGGACTGGAGATGTACAAATGTATCCCCAGTTGGCAAAGGGGGATCAAAAGGTGATGTGAGTAATTACAGACCTGTTAGCTTAACTTATGTTTCAGAGAAAGTAATGGAGTCATTGGCTAAAGGCATAATGCAGGACTATATAAACAGGAATGCAATTATAATGAAGCCACAGTTTTTTTTTTTTTTTTTTTCTAAGGGACTATCTTGTCTAACCAATCTAATTATGTACCATGATGCAGTAACAAAGGAACTGGATACAAAAAATCATTTTGTTATCATATACTTGGATTTCAGGAAAGCTTTTAGAAACTGTTGCACATAAAAGACTGCTATGCAAATTAGAGCTGTGTTGCCTTAAGGGCAAGTTACTGCTATAGATTAAAGGAATGATGATGATAAGGTTGGTTAGTTGGTTTCAGGCAAGGGTAGCATATTTTTTTCCCATCTCTCTCCCAGAAACTGGTTTTTTGTCCAGCAAAGAGAAAATAGACCTCAGAACACTTGCAATTTACAGACAATATAATGCCAAAAATTCTTTTTTATATTTATTAATGTCTAAGTGTGCAGATGATACAAAGGTTGGCAGGGTGATTAATGACAGTAATCAAGGTAAGCTACTGCAAAAAGATCTAAAAAAAATTAAGCAGAGGTGCTGAGAAATGGCAATTGAGGTTTAACATAGACAAATGCAAGGTGCTGCATATGGATAGCAGTAATGCCAGATGAATGTACCAGCTTGTGATACTACACTTAGGGTAGTGGAAACCTGGGGGATAATTGTGCAATCAGATACAACCTTCTCTGTGCTGTGCAGACAGGCTGCCATGATAACTTGTGGGGCTTTGTCAATGATATACAGGAACTGTTCAAGCAGGGATACAATAGTGATTGTCCCATTGTACAAGGCAGTGGCTAGGCTACTACTTGAGTACTGCAAACAGGTTAAGGTCTGGAGGCCTCTTTTTAGGAAGGATGCAGAACTGCTGGAACAGGTATGCAGAGAAGGACGAGATTGGTGAAGGTGTTGAAGTGTGTAAGGCTTTGAATGAATTAGACAAACTCAATGCTGATGGCATTCTTCCTTTTGCTCACACTACACATATACATGAGGTGGCATACATTTGTTTTTTTCTCTCTCTCTTCTTTCTTAAGAAAGAAGAGAGAGAGATGCCAGAAACTTTTTCTGGTGACTAAACATGGATTTCACCATTTAAATCCTCCAATAAGCAAAGTGATGGTATTGCACCGGTTGATGAGTCATCTGCCACTTAGTGATAGTATTAGTAAGTACAGTAACGTCTTACTTTACTTGTGTTTAAAGTATACGAATGACGCACAGCAACCATATTTATGGAAAGCGCCACTAGAGGGGGAGTACATACCCAAACAGATATTCAACCTCGATGAAACAGGTTTATATTTGGAAAAAATGCCTGATTTGCACTTATATTTCCATTGCTGAACAGACTGTGCTTGACTCTAAGGCAGCAAAAGATCAGCTAACACTTGGTGCTAATATGAAGGGTCATGAAAACTATGCAAACCCTCATGCCCTTAAAGGTTACCAGAGGTCATACATGTCCGTGTACTGGTACTCAATCCTTAAAGGGTGGATGACTGCTATTATTTTTAGAAGTTATTATTATTATTAGCTATATTGCAAGGAAGCCTGAGGCTTATGCTGCATCAGCCAAAAAAAAATTGAGTTACCCTGAAGAGAGAGGGGGTGGGTCAGAAGTACAAGGGAATCACCAAGAAAGTGAAAGAGAAGAATGATAATATCCAGCTCAGGACCCGGGTGTGCCAAGATCATACTCACCAGATGTGAGCCCCTGGTATATCTTGGATCTCAGTTACAACCAGAATTGGAAGTGTATTGTAAGGCAGAAGGAATTCCATTTAACATCTTACTTATTCTTGATAACACCACAACCATCCACCCAGTATTGTTGATGTCTGTTCCAATATCAAGATTTTTTTTTCCCAACAAATACAACCTTAACACTCCAGCCTGTGGATCAACATGTGATTAAATCTTTTAAGGGTTTGTATTTAAAGTGCATTCTGGCTGATCTAGTTGAAAAGACCGATCACAAACAGATGAGTATGCAGCAATATTGGTGTCTTCAATATAAAAGATGCTTTAAAATTCATTGATGCTGCGTAGCATCGTACCAGCTACGGTGAGAACTGGTGGAAATACCCGATGTCAGATCTGGCCTGCAATTGTCATCTTAGATCCAAGTCTCACAGTTACAAGAATTCCCAGTCTCTGCTCCACCCATGCTGTCTGTGTGTGTTTGGAGGGCCAGTTTGGCCAAGTCTACGCTATCTCATTATACTGTCAATGCTCCCAATACAGAGATTCTATACAACCATTTGTGGACTACCTGGATACGACACTTAATATTCTGCGTGGGAAGAACGTTATTGTGATGATGGATGCAAATGCTGAGTCTACTCTGTGGAGTGCTGCAACTACAAATGAAAAGGGTGAATTAATGGAAGACCTAATCTTATCTCACCGCTTAACTATATTAAACACCCCTGGCCATCCACCAACGTGTGTGACACCTATGGGTTCTTCTCACATCGACATCACTCTCGCATCTTCTGCTATTAGTCCGAGACTTTCCAACTGGAAGTTGCACTAGTTGGTCTACCAGCGATCATAACATCATGACGTTTCAACTTAACTGTGATCATAGGCGATCCAGATTTGATCCTACCGACATACCAAAATTTCACACAAAGAAAGCAAAGTGGGATAAATTTGATTCCTCACTTAAAGACTCCTTTACACAAGACCAAATAGAAAAATTGACCACTCTCACTGCAGATGAACAGGCACGAGTAGTTCAAAACATAATTATTACTGCTTGTAGACAGTCCATGAGATATAGGAAAAGGAAGCCCTACCATGTGCCGTGGTGGTCCTCAGAATTGACACAATTAAAATCATTGACGAAACAGGCAAGAAGAGATTTCCAGAAAGCGAAGAGAGACAGATCTCGTCTCACTTTGGAGGTTGTACTTTTGCAAAACAGATATAAACGAGCCCGTAGAAACTATCACCAGGAAATCTACAAGAGGAAAAAAGCTTCATGGGAGCAACTAGTGAGCACCCAGGGAAACAGTTCTCCCTGGGGGCTCGTCTACAGATTAATAAACAATAAAATTCCAACTGGCGAAGTGTTTGCAGCGGTTACAACTACTGATGATCAAGAAACCATATCTTGGGTACCCACTATGAACAGGATCCTAGATGTTATTACATATCAAGAAGAAGAAGAATGCACGGATCCAAAACAGATAGACATCAGAGTGAAAAATGCTAGTTACTTGGGCTCGCCTGTTGAGCCCTCTTTTACCTTGGAGGAGATTGATATTGCTATCCAGTCTATGCGTTCGGGCAAATGTCCTGGGCTTGATGGCATTGAAGTGGAAGTGCTCAAGCGCGTATGGAAAACGGTTCCTGTAGTTATTGCAACATTATTCAACTCGTGTCTTAATCAAGGTATTTTCCCTGCAATTTGGAAAGTTGCTAACTTAAAAATTCTTCTCAAAAATCCAAAGAAGCCAGAATCTGATCCACTGTCATATAGACCTATTGCCTTGCTCCCAGTTATGGGCAAGGCTCTTGAAAAAGTTATTGCGAGTTGACTTCTGACACTTATGTTATGAAAGGACTCTCTTCGCCTGTACAGTTCGGTTTTACAAAGGGTAGAGGAACCGAAGATGCCATTGCTTCTCTTTTAGAAATACAGCGGGAAACCACGACTAAATATCTGCTCGGTCTCTTTGTGGACTTCAAAGGGGCCTTTGACACTCTTTGGTGGCAAAGTGCCCTGGAGAGGTTCCGGGAGGCCGAAGTGTCTTCACCTATATACCGGTTGCTGATGAGCTACTTTTCGCAGCGCTCGCTAGTTATTAAGAGTGGTTCCATTCAAGTGTCAAGAAAAGTTACCAGAGGATGTCCACAGGGGTCTATTCTTGGGCCCCTGTGCTGGAACTTAGTGTTCGACTCCTGGTTAAATAAACATTTTGATGCAACAACCATGATCTCATATGCAGACGACCTAACCATCATGGTCCAAGGAAACTCCAGGAAGTCTCTCAAAGATGCTGCCAACCGGGTGCTGCAAGAGCTGTCTGTGTGGTTTGACGAGTATAAACTCCAGATATCTACAAGCAAAACGTCCCAGATGTTGCTTAAAGGCAGGTTAGACAGAGGCCGTCCCCCTCAAATAAAATATAAAGGACAAGCTATTAAATACAGTTCAACCACAAAATACTTGGGAATTATTCTGGATGATGGTTTGAGTTTTATACCCCATGCAAAATACATTAAAGAAAAATGCAAGTCATTATTATCTAGATTGAGACAAGTAACACGACAAGAGTGGGGCCTTAAAGGTCACTCACTGAGATTGTATTATAACTGTATATTCCTGCCCATTATCACATATGGTGCTGGCGCCTGGGGTTATAGGGCAACCAAGTGTGCCATTGTCAAACAGCTATTGCAAGCACAGCGTGCTGCCCTTCTTATGTTATCCAGAGCTTGTAGGACAATTTCTACTGCAGCTTTACAGCTCCTGACAGGAAGGATGCCAATACAATATGAGGTCCAGTATAGATATTTGAGATACCACCTGAAAAAGGCACATCCTACTTCTCTTGATAAAGTGGAACTTGACCTGAATGTTCCAATAACAACAGAAAAGGAAAGATTGCGCACTATTTATGTAAATAAGTGGCAGGCTGACTGGTCTGTGTCGGAGACAGGAAAGGTGACAAGAGAGTATTTGCCGAATGTAAGGGAATTCAGGAAAAGGGAACTATTGTGGTTTGCTCCTGGACTATATGGAACATACCTTTTGTCCGGTCATGGCAGCCTTAATAGCAAGCTGTATAAACTTGGACTGTCTCCTTCCCCTCTTTGTCTCTGTGGAGGTGAAGAGGACGCAGATCACATCCTTTTGGAGTGTCACTATTATACCGACTTACGGAATGAACTACAACTCATTACTGGTTCTTATGACAGGGAGAATAAGCCTTCTCTGATCCAATCACAAGATGCATTTGAAGCTTTTAACTTATTTGCAACACGAGCATTTAAACGATGAGAGGAAACGAGAGCTGCTGCCCTGAGATAGCCTGAACCCGGATCAAGAGAAATACTTGAACAACGACTGAAATTATCTCTGAAGACTTGAACAAGGACTGCATTATTTCTGAAGACTTGATCAAAGACTGATATTATTTCTGAAGACTTTCAGACTTTCACAAGAACTGCTAACCAGAAAGAATTCATAAATATAAAGTATTTCAATATTTCAAAGAAGCTTCAACTGCTACTTCCTGCATTTTGTCTCACGAACTTGAGGTGATACATCGTGATGGAAACTAAATCCTTATTGATTGGAATGATGAACCTACTGTGTTAGAAATCGTAAATAGTGTTTATAGTATGTAGTTTGACTCTAGTGCTTCAGCTGTGCCATGCCATTGAATACCTATCTAACAATGAAATTAAGCGATTGCTGCAACTACCGAACCTTCTTCTGGTCTGTTGTAGAGTTCTGATATGCCTTTGTTCTAACAGGATTTCCTATCAAACGATGGGAGTGCCAAAGAAATCTTCAACGTTGAAAGAGCTACCCTTGAAGCTGAAGGATCTATTGAGGATGCGCCTCGACATCTCCTAATCCTGCTCACAGGATAGGAATTGCTAATCCTAAATTAGGATAGGATTGCACCGCAACATGTGGTTTCTACAAAGGCTGAAAATTGCCTCCACCTGGTTTTTTTTTTTTTTTTTTCCCTCTCTCTCACTTTTATCTTTTCTCAATTTCTCTTAACTTCCTTTTATTACGGCGGGTCCCTTCTCTGACCCCCCGCTGCACTTCTTTCCTTCCGCACCACCCTAACTTTTCCAGCTATTTTTATTTATTTATTTTATTATTTTTGTTTTATTTTATTTTACTATTATTATTATTATTTTATTTATTTATTATTTTATTTTATTTATTTATTTTTTTCTCCTAACTTTGCCTACCCTGGAACTTTGTTTCGGTATAGACTAGCATGAAGGTAGAAGATCCTGGCCGCCTCCACGTGGCGGGGATGGGGAATGGGAAGCTGTGACCAGGTGTTGCTGCTTCCCACTTGCTAAGAGCCAGGTACCAGCCGACTACATAACAACAGAACACATCATAACATTTACACACCCAACACACTACATACAAATGGCCGGTTCTGGCGTGAGCCTCAAAACAAGAAGTAGTAGCGGCTAATGAGGGAAACCCTGGGGTCCGCCACAACAACACATGAATATCCCCCCCCTGATGCTGCGTAGCAGGAAGTTCCACATAACTGTATTCAAAGTTCGTGGCATATTCAGGTCTTAGCAACTCCTTCAAAGAGTCTGATACCGTGAAGATTGTGCACAAACTAAAGACAAATGTGTGAAACTCGCTAAAAAGATAGGGTTCGCTGAAGTGGAGGCAACCGATGGCGATGATTTAATTAATTTGCATCATCATGAATTGTCAAATGAAGATCTGTTTGTACTGGAGCAGCATTGCATTTCAAGAGGAGGAGGCAGCAGCAAGCGAAAGCCTAGAGGTTAAAAAAGAGAGCCTGGCAGTGATAGGAATATCGAAAGCATTAAATCTTATAGATTAAGGCCTAAATCTGTTGGCTGATGCAGACCCTAATCTTGAACAAAGTTCTGAAGTGCAACATGCAAAGCAACTAACTCTGGATTCCTTTTTCAAGCACTCAAAGGAGCAGTCAAGTGAACCTTGCACTTCCTGGGTTAGCATAACACCCCACCTATCTGGTCTGAATCCAAGGAAAAGGAATCTGACCATGACAACCTCTCTCTCTCTTTCTCTCTCTCTCTCTCTTTCTCTCTCTCTCTCTCTCTCTCTCTCTCTCTCTCTCTCTCTCTCTCTCATCAATCTGCCTAAGGCCACCCTCCACCCCAATCTCTCTCCCCCTCGATTGTTTGTAGTGAACATACCCTTCCAAGGACACCACCTTTTTGTGGTGGAAGAGATCGAGTACCTCAGTGAAGCTGTGAGCTATGCCGGCAGTAGCTGAGCTACTGGCAAGGCCTCCGTGGCTGGACAGGTCAATGCTGAGAGGTCAGACAGTGTGTCCAAGGCAGGACTGGAGGCCTTAAAATGGCAGCCCCCATCATCAGTCTAGGCTGTGGATGGTTGGTAACCAACCCAGGTGAAATAATAACTACTCAAAAGTCTCAATAAAAAAGAAACCGGATCGTCAACCTGGATTATGATTTGGCCTGGAAAAAGGAATCAAGATGGATAAAGAAATTAAAAGTTAATTATTGGAATACAGCAGGCCCCCGTTATAACGCGGTTCGCTTTACGCTGATTCGCTATAATGCTGTTCTTATATTATAACCCGTATCTGACTATAACGCTGTCACAGATCACTATAACGCTCTTTTACAGATTGCATTTTTGACATATTTAACGAAATCGTTTCATTTGATGGAGTCGATAGCTTGAAAATGAATAGCAAAACAGCATTAAAACGTTTCCCACGCCGACTTGAGCAATTTTCCCACGCTCAGTGAAATTTTCTCTCACGCTAATTTAAGTACAGTCACTTGTTACGTAGTTCCAAGATCAACATTTTAAAACATGATCAAATATATTGCTTGTAATATTTGCGTTATATGCATTTATCCGAAGTCTAGTTAGTCATCACTCAGTACAGTATTAGACATCGTGCGTAATGGACAGTTTACTTGAACATTGTATCATAATTAATTCAACCAACGCAGTTATATTTTCGAAGAGCTAATAATGACCGACAGGAATGAAAATGCAACAACGTCTGGGCGCAGTACGAAGACTATAAATGTAAGAAAAAGACTGAATTTGAAAATTAAATTAGACGTTTTGAAGCGAATCGATTCCGGTCAACGACAAGCGGATGTGTGCCATAATTTAGGACTCGCAAATTTAACTGTAAGAACAATTATAAAAAAAAAAATAAAGAATTAATTTTAGCAGCGGGAAAGATAGCTGTTCCACTGCAAGCAACTAGGACTAGACCGGCTATTAGGATTGAAATGGAAAGACTAATTTTTTTGAAGATAATATTCCAATGCAGAATTCAGTTTAAGTTAAATATTAAAAAGAGAGAGAGAGAGAGAGAAAGAGATTAGCCAATACGATGATCTGAAGAAAACTCGCCTAAAAAAAAAATGTGGAACCATTTAAAACTGGTAGAATAGATTTAAAATCCCGGGAGAAGCCGCTAGTGCAGATTAAGGAGCCGAAACTTTCAAAAAAGAACTTGTTAAAATTCTTGAAGAGGGGTATTATGTGTTATACTTCTCAACAAGTTTTTAACATAGATGAAGCAGGACTTTTGTGGTAACGAATGCCTAAAAGAAGTTTCATATTGAAAGAACAAAAAACATGCCAAGTTTCAAAGCGGCGAAGGATCGGTTGACTTTATTGTTGGGTGGTAACGCAGCGGGCCATTTAAAATTAATACCCCTTTTAATTTATTTGGAAGAGGGCCAAAGTTCAACTCAAAATCCACACATTTTTCATGATTAAATTCATCCATTAAATTAAATCAATTCAATTCATTATTTTAATTGGAATTTTGTTTACTTTTGAGACGCAAGTAGTTACCACATAATTATACGTATGTAATGCAGAATATTTTATATGTGCAAATATTTGAATATTAAATATTTTGACCGACATTTGTGCATCTTTTCATTACCGTTTATTATTGATTAGGAAATATCCTATGGCACCGACCGCAGCTCACAAATACATATGTTACCTTATGGGAAAGCGGCGCTCGCTTAGCGCGGATTCACTTAGCGCTCTGTTTTTCCGGAACGAATGATCAGCGTTAAGCGGGGGTCACCTGTATAACTATTTAGATTGTGAGAAGTATACATCAAAATAGTTGTGATGACACTGAACATTATACATATATTTACAGTGGAGTGAATAAAGAAGAACATGCAAAATCAGGAATCATGATATTTATCCATAAGTCACTTCAGAGTAATATTTCTTACTACAAATATTGAAATGACAGACTCCTAGAAGGCTGAAAATAAGTAGAGGATATCTCGCAATTATTGGCTACCATGGCCCTGAGGAAAGTAAAGAAGAAGATAATGATCAGTTTTATGTACTGCTACAAAGGATCAAAGATAAGGTTAATCCTAATGACTGTCTTCTTATAGTGGGTGATATGAATGCCCAAGTGAGTAATATGGAGAAAAAATCCTAATATAGAGACAAATGGAGAATCAATTTGTAATAAAAATGGGAAAATATTAATAGACTTTGTTATTGGTATGAATTAAAAATTATAAATACATTTTTTTAAACAAAGAATGTCACAAGTTTACATGGGAAGCTAGGAATCTCAAGTGTACTAGATTATATTCTTGACAATAAGAAAATAGCAAATATCATTATGGAAGCCTGGGTCTGAAATTGAATCAGATCATCTGCTGATAGGAAAGCTAAGGATGCCACCAAGATGGAAAAAAATCAAATCAGAAAAGTGAATCAAATTCAACTAGAACTCTCACAGAGTTACTCTATTAGATGAAGAAAGTATTCAAACGCTTTATAAACAGAGAATAGAACAAATGTCAGAAAACATCAGTGAAAGTGATGATATAGAAATACAATGGGAGAATTTAAAAAAATATTCTCATTAATACAGCAAATGAATGTTTGGGAACTAAAGGTAAATGGAAAATAAAAAGATGAATCAGGAACTGGGATAATGTTATTAAAATCATTATACAGGAAAAGAAAGAAGCCTATAAAAAATGGTTAAACAGCAAAACAATAGGAGCAGAAATTGAATATAAAAGAAAAAGTGCAATAGCTGTAAAGACATGTAGAAAGAAAAATAGAGAAATGTGAGACCATTTTATATCAAAAATGGAAAGGGATATATCAGTGAAAAGATCCAATTTCTATAAAAATCATTAAAAAATGAATAAGGATATCAAAGAAAATACCAATCTCCAAATAATTAAAAAAAGAAACCTAGTTAGATTATTTCAAATTTATGGACAAAAATTGGTACTACTAACTTGTATAATATATTGACAAATGCAAAGTACTGCATATGGGTAGCCAATAACAGAAGATAAACATACCAGCTGTGTGGTACTACGCTCAGGGAAGTGGAAAAGACCTGGGGATAATTGTGCAGCCAAATATGAAGTTCGCTGAGCAGTGCAGATGGGCTGCTGGGGCAGGTCATGGAGTCTTGTCAATGATATATAGGAATTTTGCTAGTAGGGACAGGGAGGTGATAATCCTGTTATACAAGGCAATGGTCAGGCCACACCTACTGTGTACAGGTCTGGAGGCCTCAATTTAGGATGTAGAGTTGCTAGAATGAGTACAAAGAAGGGCAAAAAGATTGGTGAGGGGAACAAAGGGGTGCTGTTACCAAGAAAGGCTTAAGTTCTGCAAATTGCAGTGCCTTGAGAGTAGGCACCTGCGAGATGATCTGATTGAGGTGTATAAGGCCTTGAATGGGTTGAGTAAGCTGAATGCTGATGGGATTCTTCACCTTGCTCAGACTAAGAACCTGAGGGGGCACAGTTTCAAATTGAGGAAAGATAGTTGTAGAATAGATGTGTGGAAATTTGCCTTTAGCCAGCAGGTAGTTGATTGGTGGAACAGGCTTCCATCTTTTGTTGTGGAAGCTAAATAAATTTAAGGCTGAGCTGGACAGGCATTTGGAACGAATTGGAGGGATGAAATGGGAGGTTTTTTTTTTTTTGGCTGATGCTGCATAACTTGCTTTCTTGCATCATATGCCTCTACTAATGCTAATATCACAAAATGAAAATACGAATAGGGAAGATATATCTTTAAGAGAATTTAAAGATGCTTTAAATAACAATAAATTTGGAAAGTCTGCAGGTGAAGACAGTATAAACATAGAATTAATAAAATATGCTGGTAATACTTTCCATAGATGCCTGTTAAAATTGTATAATTTAGTTTGGAACCAAGGAACAAGTCCATCAAGCTGCAAAAATTCCCTTGTCATCGCTATATTTAAAAAAGGTTTGAAATATAGGGATCAAATCTTGTTGTGAGAATTACAGAGGAATAAGCCTTCTAAATGTTGGATATAAATTATGTGCACACAATTATTGTCAGCAAAATTATGGAAATATATTGATCCAGCTTTATATGAAGAACAAAATGGATTTAGAAAGGGAAGATCCTGTATTTACTCAACCTTTACGTTAAAAATTTTAATAGAGAAAAATAGAGAATATAATATAGAAACACATTTTGCATTTATTGATTTCAGGAAAGCTTTTGATATGGTCTCTAGAGGAAGATTATGGAAAATTTTAAAACAATTAAATATACCTAATCAATTATTAAATGTTATAATGGATGTCTCATAATAACAGAATTGCAATAAAGTCTAACTCTGGTATTACTGAATGGAAATCAATCAATCGAGGATGCCCGATGTCACCATCGTTGTTTAATATTTATATAAATGCAGTAGTTAAAGAATCGAAGAATACTATCGATTGTGGTTTTAAAATTGATCGAGTGTCTAAATTAAATACTTTATTATTTGCAGATGACCAAATAATAATAGCTCAGAATGATGAACTTCAAAGATCAATTTTTACCCTAAAAAATATTGCAAAAACATTTGGAATGGAAATTTCAAATGAAAAGACTAAAGTTATGGCATTTAAAGGTAATTACCCAATCAGAAGCAAAATATTAATAGAAAATACTATCCTGGAACAAGTATATTCATTAAAGTATCTTGGATGTTATCTTTCTTATGTCAAAGAAAAAGATATATAATTAAAACTTTGCAATTTTCTAAAAGTTACTTTAATTTACAGGTTTAATTAACAATATCCTAAAACTAAAAGTTCAAAAGCATACAAGGATAAAAGCCTATAAGGTGATTTTTTTTTGTTATTTTTTATTTATTTTTTTTTTTAGGAGCATTAGCAACTAAGGCCATATTGCTCAGGGATATGCGGTGGTCATTCCCTGACCTTTCCGCATCCTCCGTATTTGGTGGTAATGGGCTCAAACCCCACTCTAATCAAGAAGTGTGTGCTACGCACTGCTGCTCCTTCCCACCTGGCTACGGAGGCGCTATAAGGTGATAGTAAGACCCACTTTACTCTGTGGAAATGAAATATGGACAATTAAATCAGAAGATAAAAGGATTGAAAGTGCTGAAATGAAATTTATTTGCTGAACCAGGGGCTATAGATTAAAAGAAGAAAAGTTCTGATATTCATAAAGAATTAGGTATTGATCCAATAATAGATAGAATCTACAAATACAGAGGAAAATGGAGTAATCATTTGGATAGGATGCATCCAGCAAGATTACCAAAGAAGATTATGAAATATCGGCCAGTGGGAAGAAGAGATCCAGGGCATCTGAAGAAAAGATGAACTGAGACCGGAACAGGTCATCTGGCCTAAATCCTAGAAAGGATGATGAGTGAACATATTTTTTCTTAAATGTATAAAAAAAAAAAAAGTAAATCAATGAAGATGAATGCATCTCTTTTGTTGCTCATCATTTCCTTTAGAGTGCCCAGTCTTCTAACCAAAGAAAATGAATGATATGTACGATTCGTTTGTACCAGTAGGGATAACTTAGCTAGATGCGAGAGTTACTCTCATAGACCTATTGTCGCATTTTTTGGTGACTGTTCACGTTACGCGTGAATTTAAATTGCAAGAGACATTCTGGAATGTAACCCTCTCGTAAATTAAAAAATCACTATATTAGTATTTGAAGTGGCAGTAGTTAGTATTAGTATTGGTACAAGTAGTAACATGCATGGGTTGAAGGGAAGGGGGGGGGGGTTTGAGAGAGAGATGGAGTTTCATTAATGCTGAAAAGAGCTGACTGTTTTGTATAAACACAATATAGATGTTAAATTATCAAAAAATATCTTTCTTTGTCTTCTGGGAGATATTAGCCCTTTCAGAATTGGGAGATTAGCAATAGCATTAGTTGAGACATATGATGCAAGAAAGCAAGCTTATAGAGCATCAACCAAAAAGAAAAACTTTCCCATTGCACTCATCCGGTCATTCCAAATGTTGCCGACCGGGCTAGCCAGGGGAGTAAAGTGCCTACCTGGCAACCCAAAAGGTCGCAGGTTCAAATCCCACCTCGGGCTTTGATCAGAGTAAAAATGCAAAAACTTTGGGAGGTGCATTATGGCCACAGAAGCCGATGCGCCAACAACTAACAAAAAAAAAACCTCCAAATGTTTGTCTAGTTCAGCCTTAAATTTATTTAAGCTATCAACTTCCATAACAACAGGTGGAAGTCTGTTCCAGCAATCAACTATCCGCTGGCTAATGCCAAACTTCAACACATCTATTCTACAACTGCCATTCCTCAATTTGAATCTATGCCTCCTCAGATTCTTAATCTCAGCAAGTGGAAGTATCCCATCAGCATGGAGCCTGCTCAAACCGGGCCTTGTACACCTCATTCAAATCACCTTGCAGGTGCCTAGTCTCCAGATGCTGTAACTTTCAGAATTTAAGCCTCTCCTGGTAAGAGAACCCATTTGTTCCTCTCATAAATCTTGTTGCCCTTCTCTGTACTCTTACTAGCAACTCTACATCCTTCCTAAAATGAGGCCTCCAGACCTGTACACAGTACTCAAGGTGTGCTCTGACCATTGCCTTATATAAAGGGATAATCAACTCAGACAACTTCATATCTGACTGCACAATTACCCCCAGGTCTTTTTCATTCTCTACCTCCCTGAGTGTAGTACCACACACTTGAGGAGGTGGAGAATTTAAGAAGATAAACAATGTATATGATGAGAGTATATGATGAGAGCCTTGTCGATCAATTCGGCCCTGGAAAGATTGTGCAAGGCTCAAGGGGTAGAATTTTTTTCAGCCTGGACTGTACTTGTTAACAGGAGAGATTGCTTCTACAGGGATGGGATACACTTAAATAGAAAGGGTGCAAGAATATTTGCTGATGCTATCGAGGCAGTGTTAGGTGGGTCGGAAAACTGCTAGCTTGGGGGGAGACAAAGACCAATAGATTGACAGTAGCCACTGGCAGAGGTGAAAGAGATTCTTGCACTGCTTCTATTAGAATGAGCAGAAGCCTGGAAAACAAGATGCATGATATTTCAGAGACTGCTGGGAGCCATTGCGGTACAAGTAAACACATGGGTTGTGTTAGGGTAGCTAAGAATAGAAACAGGTGCAGGTATACTTGCGTGTACACCAATGTTAGGAGTTTAGTAAATAAATTTGATGAATTTGAGGTATTGCTCAAAACATCAAAGGCAGATATTGTTGGGATATCAGAGACGTGGTGTCACACAGATATAAGGGATGCAGAACTGCAATTTGGGGAGTACAACGTCTACAGAAAGGATAGACAGGATAGGAAGGGGGGGAGGGGTTATGCTATTAGTTAAGAAACACATAAAAACCAAGGAAGTGAAGCCAGTTGACATCGCCGGACAGTGCAGTGTTGAGTCAGTTTGGTGTGACATAAGCATTCAAAATTGAGAGTAGGAGTGTGCTATAGGCCTAATGACTCTGATGAGTATAATAAGGAACTGTACAGGGAAATAGAGTGGGCCAGTAAATCAGAGAGTCTTATAATGGGAGATTTTAATTTCCCAGATATTGACTGGAATTTGGGGGCTGGTTACTCACACACTAGCAGGGCTTTTGTGGATTTATTGGATGATTGTTTTCTACATCAGCATGTTCAGGAGGCAACTAGAGGGAGCAATACTCTTGATTTGATTATCAGCAGTGATTCTTCATGCATTAAGAATCTGCAGATAAACGAACCACTAGGTGGCAGTGATCACAGTGTGCTGAAGTGGGATTTACTCAAAGAGGTAACTACCATTAGGGGTAAAGAGAAGGGTTATTGCTTCCGTAAAGGCGACTACGATGGACTGAGACAGTATTTAAATTCTATACAGTGGGACCAACTGATGATGTTACCAACAGCAAATTCAAAATGGGAAGCATTCAAAGAACTTATCTTGGAAGCTACTAGGCTTTACATACCAACTAAGAAATATTGTTCAAGGTTTAGGCCAAAATGCATGTCAGATGAACTAATGAGGCATATGGCAGAGAAGAAAAATGCATGGGATACTTACAAATTAACACATGACACAGAAGCATATGATAGATACAAGTTGATATGCAACCAAGTTACAAAGGAGGTTAGGCAGGCAAAGGCAGATTACGAGAAATCCGTGGCAAGGGATGCAAAGAAAAACAGCAAAGAGTTCTTTACTTATGTTAACTCTAGAAGGAAGAGGATGAATCAGATTGGTCCACTTGATATTGATGGGTCAACTGTTGATGATCCTGCTCAGGTAGCTAACAAACTAAATGAATATTTTGCATCGACATTCACACATGAGGAGTTATTCAGCAAGGGGAATGCCAGAGGTGTATTCAACTCTAGCAGTAAGCTACAGAATCTTGAAATAACTGGGAGTAAAGTGGAGGAGAAACTGTTGAAGATAAACACAAGAAAGGCACCCAGGGTGGATCAGATCTATCCAGTTATATTAAAGGAGGCAGCAAAGGAAGTAAGCAAACCCTTAGCCATAATTATGAGAGCTTCCTTGGACTCAGGGGAGGTACCCATAGACTGGAAATGTGCAAATGTGACCCCAATTCACAAAGGAGGATCAAAGGCTGACACAAGTAATTATAGACCTGTGAGCTTAACTTCTGTTCCAGGAAAATTAATGGAGGCACTGGTTAAAGAAGCACTGCAGGATCGTTTAGACAAGACTTCAGTTATAGCCCAGACACAGCATGGTTTTGTTAAGGGGAAGTCTTGCCTGACCAACTTGATTGGATATTATGATGCAGTCACAAAAGAACTGGATGCAGGGAATAACTTTGATATTATATACTTGGATCTTAGAAAGGCTTTTGATACTGTTGCACATGGAAGACTGCTATACAAATTGGAGCAGTGTGACATTGGAGGCAAATTGCTGCTATGGATAAAGGGGTGGTTGAGGGGGAGAAGACAGAGTGGTAATCAATGGACACTGCTCATCGTGGACTAATGTTATTAGTGGAGTCCCTCAGGGCTCAGTGTTGGGTCCATTATTGTTTTCTGTATTTATATATGATATTGATGATGGTATATCAAGCTTAATGTCCAAGTTTGCAGATGATACAAAGGTTGGCAGGGTTGTCAAGGACACTACTGACACTATGCTGCTGCAACAGGATCTGGAAAGGTTGAACAGATGGGCTGAGAGGTGGCAAATGAAGTTTAACATTGACAAATGTAAAGTACTACACATGGGAAACAGCAACCCCAGAGCAACGTATCAACTCTGTGGTACTACACTGACAGTGGTAGAGAATGAAAGGAACTTGGGGGTGGTTGTGCAGGCAAATATGAAGTTCTCTGAGCAGTGCAGATGGGCTGCAAGAGTAGCTCATGGAGTATTGTCAATGATATACAGGAATTTTTCCAGCAGGGATAAGGAGGTGATTATTCCATTGTATAAGGCAATGGTCAGGCCACACCTAGAGTGCTGTATACAGGTCTGGAGGCCTCATTTCAAGAAGGATGTAGAGCTGCTGGAACGAGTACAGAGAAGGGCAACACGATTAGTGAATGGAACAAAGGGGCGCTCTTACGAAGAAAGGCTTAAGTTTTGCAAATTACAGTGTCTGGAGACTAGGCACCAGCGAGGTGATCTGATAGAGGTGTATAAAGCCTTGAATGGTTTAAGCATGCTCAATGCTGATGGGATTCTTCCTCTAGCTCAGAAAAATCACCTGAGAGGGCATAAATTCAAATTGAGGAAAGACAGATGTAGGATAGACGTGAGGAAATTTGCCTTTAGCCAGCGGGTGGTTGGTTGGTGGAACAGACTTCCATCCCTTGTGGTGGAGGTTGATAGCCTAAATAAATTTAAGGCTCAGCTGGACAGGTATTTGGAATGAACAGAGGGGTGAAGTGGAAGTGGGTTTTTTTTTTTTTGGCTGATGCTGTATAAGCTTGCTTTCTTGCATCAAATGCCTCTACTAATGCTAATGCTAATGTAATGTTTATAAACAGTGTAATATTGGTCTGTTTTTCTTGGGTTACTGCTACCCATATGCCATACTTTGCATTTGTCAATATTGAACTTCAGTTGCCACTTCTCAGCCTATCTACCTAACTTTTCTAGATCCTGTTGCAATAGCTTACTGTCTTTACTATTATTAACAATCCTGCTAACCTTTATATCATCTACAAACTTGGATATTAATCCTGATATACCTTCATCGATATTAATAAATACACAAAACAATGATGGGCCCAGCATTGAACCCTGGGATACTCCACTAATAACAGTCCACATAATGTCCGCTTGTTACCACTCTTTGCCATTTCCCACTCAACCATCCCTTTATCCATTGTAGCAACTTGCCCTTAATGCCATACTGATCCAGTTTGTACAGCAACCTTCCATGTGCAAAGTATCAAAAGCTTTCCTGAAATCCAAGTATATGATATTAAAATAATTTTTTGCATCCAGTTCCTTTGTGACCACATTGTAGTATCCAGTTAAATTGGTCAGACAAGACTTCCCATTAACAAACCTATGCTGTGTCTGAATTATTATTGCAATCTTGTCTAGGTGATCCTGCATCACTTCTTTAACCAGTGACGCCATTATTTTCCCCGGAACAAGTTAAACTAACAGTTCTATAATTATTTGCGTCACCCTTTGTGAATTGGAGATACATTTGCACATCTCCAGTCCATGGGGACCTCCCATGACTGTAAGGATGCTCTCTCGTAATTAGGGCTAAGTGTTTGCTTACTTCCCATGCTGCCTACTTCAATATAACTGGATAGATTCGATCTGCCCCAGGTACCTTTTTAATGTTTAACTTCAACAATTTTTACTCCGCTTTGCTCTCCATTATTTAGCTTCCTGTTAGAGTTTGGTAAACTTCTGTCCTACCCTTCCTTACAGAATTCCTCATGTGTGAATGTAGATGCAAAATAGTCATTCGGTTTGTCAGCTATCTGAGCAGGGTCATCAACAGTCAAACCACCAACATCAAGTGGATCAATCTGATTCCTCCCCTTCTAGAGTTTACATAAGTAAAGAAGTCTTTGTTGTTTTTCTTTGTATCCTTTGCCAAGGATACAAGGATAGAAAATACGTACACTGAAAATGAGGCCCCTCTTTGGGTGAGGGCCATGGCCCGTTTGGCCTTAGCGTTAGCGCAGCCCTGAACAAGCATAAGCATGTTTTCAAATGACCAGACTGATGTATATAGCATTAGTAGAGGCATATGATGCAAGAAAGCAAGCTTATTCAGCATCAGCAAAAAAAAAAAAAAAAAAAAAAAAAAAACACACCACTCCCATTTCACCCCTCCATTCGCTCGAAATACCTGTCCAGTTGAGCCTTAAATTTGTTTAGGCTATCAACTTCAACAACAAGTGATGGAAGTCGGTTCCACCAACCAACCACCCGCTGGCCAAAGGCAAATTTCCACACATCTATCCGACATCTGTCCTTCCTCAATTTGAATTTATGCCCTCTGAGCTGATTATTCTGAGCAAGATGAAGAATCCCATTGGCATTGAGCTTGCTCAAACCATTCAAAGCCTTATACACCTCTATCAGATCACCTCGCCGGTGCCCAGACTCCAGACTCTGTAATTTGCAAAACTTAAGCCTTTCTTCGTAAGAGCAATCCTTTGTTCCATTCACTAATCTTGTTGCCCTTCTCTGTACCCGTTCCAGCAGCTCTACATCATTCTTGAAATGAGGCCTCCAGACCTGTATACAGTACTCAAGATGTGGCCTAACCATTGCCTTATACAAGGGAATAATCACCTCCTTATCCCTGCTAGAAAAGTTCCTGTATATCATTGACAAGACACCATGAGCTACTCTTGCAGCTCGTCTGCACTGCTCAGAGAACTTCATATCTGCCTGCACAATTACCCCCAGGTCCTTTTCATTCACCACCACTGTCAGTGTAGTACCGCAGAGTTGATACGTTGCTCTGGGGTTACTGTTTCCCATATGTAGTACTTTACATTTGTCAATGTTAAACTTCATTTGCCACCTCTCAGCCCATCTGTTCAACCTTTCCAGATCCTGTTGCAGCAGCATAGCATCAGTGGTGTCCTTAACAACCCTGCCAACCTTTGTATCATCTGCAAACTTGGACATTAAACTTGATATCCCATCATCAATATCATTCATAAACACCGAAAACAACAATGGACCCAACACTGAACCCTGAGGAACTCCACTAATAACATTAGTCCACGTTGAGCAGTGTCCATTGATTACCACTCTGTCTTCTGCCACTCAACCATGCCCTTATCCATAGCAGCAATTTGCCTCCAATGCCACACTGCTCCAATTTGTGCAGCAGTCTTCCATGTGCAACAGTATCAAAAGCCTTTCTAAGATCCAAATATATAATATCAAAGTTATTCCCTGCATCCAGTTCTTTTGTGACTACATCATAGTATCCAATCAAATTGGTCAGGCAAGACCTGCCCTTAACAAAACCATGCTGCGTCTGAGCTATAACTGAATTCTTGTCTAGATGATCCTGCAGTGCTTCTTTAACCAGTGCCTCCATTAATTTACCTGGAACAGAAGTTAAACTAACAGGTCTATAATTACTTGTGTCAGCCTTTGATCCTCCTTTGTGAATTGGGGTTACATTTGCACATCTCCAGTCTATGGGTACCTCCCCTGAGTCCAAAGAAGCTCTCATAATTATGGCTAGGGGTTTGCTTACTTTCTTTGCTGCCTCCTTTAATATAACTGGATAGATCCCATCCACCCCAGGTGCCTTTTTTATGTTTATCCTCAACAATCTCTCCTCCAGTTTCTTCTCAGTAATTACAAAATCATCCAGCTCACTGCCAATGTTTACTTTACCTACATCATTCTCCTTCCTGAATAACTCCTCATGCGTGAATGTAGATGCAAAATACTCGTTTAGATTGTTAGCCACCTGAGCAGGATCCTCAACTGTTTAACCATCAATATCCAGTGGACCAATCTGATTCATCCCTTTCCTTCTTGAGTTTAAATAGGTAAAGAACTCTTTTCTGTTTTTCTTTGCATCCTTTGCCAAGGATTTTTCGTAGTCTGCCTTTGCCTGCCTAATCTCCTTTATGACTTGGTTACAGACCAACTTATATCTAGCATAGGCTTCCATGTCACCCATTAATTTGTATGTATCCCATGCATTTTTCTTCTCTGCCACATGTCTCATTAGTTCATCTGACAACCATTTAGGCCTAAACCTTGAACAATATTTCTTAGTTGGTATGTAAAGCCTGGTAGCCTCCAAGATTAGTTCCTTGAATGCTTCCCATTTTGAGTTTGCTGTTGGTAACATCATCAGTTGGTTTCACTGTATAGAATTTAAATACTGTCTCAGACCATCATAGTCGCCTTTACGAAAACAAAAACCCTTCCCTTTACCTCTGATATCCAGCAATTGCGATGAGGCTGCTTCCAACACTGTTTCCCCATAAATCCGTACAGTAATTTCTTTATAGGTGAGTTTTTGATTTTTTCCTGTTTAATTTTATATTTTTAAGTTTTAATAAAAAAATTTTGGTTTCTATATGATTCTGTACATATATATTCAGTTATTACAAAATAATACCTTAACGGTTGAACTACGGATAAAAAAATGTTAGACCGACAACTTTTTATAACATACGTCAAATGTTTGGAGAGCATCTTATCATTATTACATATGTTCTTATTGAAAAGTAATGTTTCGCTTATCGCAGAGATTTTCTGGAAAACGTATCGCCATGCTAAATGATGGTTGGGTATGTTAAGTGCCAGTATAATCAAGACTGAAGCTTCGGTATATTGTCTATAAATTGCTTGTATTTTGAGGTTGATGCCTGTTCATTGGACGAAAAAAACCACATAGCCCTCGTTGGAGACCAACTAACTGAGTCACGTTGCGAAGAAAACTCATAAAACTTACTTGCGTCATTCGAACTCAGGCCGTTTTCAGTCGATATGAGTGTAAGGTGATTATATGTTCAAAAAGCGCTAGTTTCGGGGGTGGGGGACACGGAATACCTGTGCTTTGTTCGATTCAGTCACTGAAATATGCCATCACAGATAGCATAGTGATTATAATTATTGACCTTCGACTGTGTGGAAACGGTACGGGTTCAAATTCCGTCAATGAGCTTTTACTGGCTGATTTCACGTTGTGCTCTAGGCCAGGGGTCGGCAAACTTTTTTTTGGAAAGGGCCAGATCGTAAAATTTTTAGGCTCGGCGGGACAGGAAAGCTCGAAGATATTTACATGGGTAATTCTACTCATAGACAAACAAAAAAAAAAAAAAAAAAAAAAAAAAAAACAGGTTCAAAATCTTTTTATTTGAAGTGATATTTTACATAATATTTATACACATGCTGACACTTAGAAAAAAATGAATAAAATATTTCCATTTATTAATAAACGTATTATAGAACTGGTTAAATTTTGTACTAATGCGATGAATGTAATTGTTTTTTCTGAGATAATATTTCATTATACTGCAGTTCGAAGTTAGTACTTCCTATCATTAAAGTTGTTTGCAAATGGTCATCCATTGCGATTTTACATATTTCATTTTCGAAAATTTCTTTTCACATTGGTAAGTACTCCCAAATACAGATATAAATCCCCGTGCATATGATTTTAATTGACCGTATTTATCTTCCGAAAGATATTTATAGAATTGGGTTAGATACATTTCTTTAAACCTAACCTTTAGCATATCATCATTTTGCAGATCAGTCACTTCCAATTGAAGGTCTGATGGAAGTTCCTCAATTGAACAGCCAAATGGATTTTGAAATATGGAAATGTTTTTTTGCACTTGCATCAAGATCCGAAAAACGCTGTTGTAACTGTAGTTTAAGTTCAGAAAATATATCTGCCGCGAATTTTTTTGGAATGGGGATTTCGCTAATATTTGAAAATTTTTACAGCATGGAAAATGGTCAAACTTGGTTAATGTGATTTGTGTTTCAAACAATGCAAATTTTTGACGATATGAACTTACGATAGAATACGTTTCACATATGAGCGCAGTTTTCTCCTGTAATTTTAAGTTTAATTCGTTAAGATATCCCACGATGTCTGTAGCAAATGCTAATTTCCATAGCCATTCATTGTTAGATAATAGTGGTTGTGGGCAGTTTTTCTCATTTAGAAAAATTTCTATTGCTTCTCTGAGTTCAAAAAATCTCAATAAAATTTTTCCATTGCTGGGCCATCGAAATGCTGTATGGTAGGGCAAATCAGGATATTCGGCTTCAATCTCTAATAAAACACGAAACTAACGATGGTTAAGTCCACGAGAGCGAATAAAGTTAACCGCTGACACAACTGATTCAATAACACATGACAGATTGAGGTAGTAGTAGTAGTAGTAGTAGTGGCACATGATGCAAGAAAGCAAATGTAGGAGCTTATGCAGCATCAGCCAAAAAAAAAAAAAAAATCACACCATTCCCTCCAAATGCCTGTCCAGTTCCTCCTTAAATTTATTTAACCTATCAACTTCTACAACGACAGATGGAAGTTTGTTCCAGCAATTAACCACCCGCTGGCTAAAGGCAAATTTCCGCACATCTATTCTACATCTGTCCTTTCTTAATTTGAACTTATGTCCCCGTAGGTTGGTAATCTGAACGAGTGGAAGGATCCCATCAGAATTCAGCGTGCTCAACCCATTCAAGGCCTTATAGACCTCAATCAGATCACCGCGCAGGTGCCTAGTCTCCAGCCACTGCAATTTGCAGAACTTAAGCCTCTCTTGGTAAGAGAATCCCTTCATTCCCCTCACCAATCGTGTTGCTCTTCTCTGTACACGCTCAAGCAAATCTACATCCTTCCTAAAATGAGGCCTCCAGACCTGTATGCAGTACTCAAGGCATGGCCTGACCATTGCCTTATACAGAAGGACAATCACCTCCTTTTCCCTGCTAGCAAAATTCCTATATATCATTGACAAAACCCCATGACCCGCCCTAGCAGCCTGTCTGCACTGCTCAGAAAACTTCATATCTGACTGCACAGTTACTCCCAGGTCTTTTTCATTTTCTACCACCTTAAGTGTAGTACCACACAGTTGGTACGTTTCTCTGGGGTTATTTCTACCCATATGCAGTACTTTGCATTTGTCAAGGTTGAACTTCAGTTGCCACTTCTTAGCCCATCTGCCCAAATTATCTAGATCCTGTTGCAGTAGCACACTGCCATTACTGTCATTAACAACCCTGCCAACCTTTATGTCATCTGCAAACTTCGACATTAAGCCTGATATACCTTCATCAATATCATTGATAAATACACAAAACAACAGTGGACCCAACACCGAACCCTGTGGGACTCCACTAATAACATTAGTCCACGAAGAGCAGCACCCATTGATTACCACCCTCTGTCTTCTCCCACTTAACCATCCTTTTATCCATTGTAGCAACTTACCCTTAATACCATTCTGCTCCAATTTGTACAGTAGTCTTCCATGCGCAACAGTGTCAAAAGCTTTCCTGAAATCCAAGTATATGATATCAAAATTATTTTTTGCATCCAGTTCCTTTGTGACCACATCATAATAACCAATCAAATTTGTCAGACAAGACTTTCCCTTAACAAACCCATGCTGTGTTTGAGTTATCGCTGCAGTCTTGTCTAGATGATCCTGCAATGCATCTTTAACCAGCGACTCCATTATTTTACCTGGAACAGAAGTTAAACTAACTGGTCTGTAATTACTCGTGTCACCCTTCGATCCACCTTTGTGAATTGGGGACACATTTGCACATCTCCAGTCCGTGGGAACCTCCCCTGAGTCCAAGGATGCTCTCATAATTATGGCTAAGGGTTTGCTTAGTTGCTTTGCCGCCTCCTTTAAAATAACTGGATAGATCCCATCCACCCCAGGTGCCTTTCTTATGTTTAACTTCAACAATTTCTCCTCCACTTTGCTCTCAGTTATTACAAAATCATTAAGCACACTGCTACAATTTGATAACCTTCTTCCATTTTCAAATTGTAATAATTCCTCACGTGTGAATGTAGATGCAAAATACTCATTCAGTTTGTTTGCTATCTGAGCAGGATCATCAACAGTCGAACCATCGATGTCAAGTGGTCCAATCATATTCATCCCCTTCCTTTTAGAGTTTATATAAGTAAAGAAATCCTTGCTGTTTTTCTTAGCATCTTTTGCCAAAGATTTCTCGTAATCCGCCTTCGCCTGCCGAACCTCCTTTGTGACCTGATTACAGACTAGCTTATATCTGCCACAGGCTTCTGCGTCACCTGATAATTTATATGCATCCCATGCATTTTTCTTCTCTGTCACGAGTCTCATTAGTTCATTTGATAACCATTTAGGCCTAAACCTTGAACGATATTTCTTAATCGGTATATAAAGTCTAGTAGCTTCCACGATTAATTCTTTGAATGCTTCCCACTTAGAATTTACTGTTTTTAACATCGTCAGTTGATCCCACTGTACAGAATTTAAAAACTGTCTGAGACCACTGTACTCCCCTTTACGGAAGCAAAAACCCTTTCCTTTACCCCTGACGGTAGTTACCTCTTTGAGTAAATCCCACTTCAGCACACTGTGATCACTGCCACCTAGTGGTTCCTTTATCTGCAAATTCTTAATACACGAATGATCACTGCTGATAACCAGATCAAGAGTGTTACTTTCTCTGGTTGCCTCTCGAACATGCTGCTGCAGAAAACAATCATCCAATAACTCCACAAAAGTCTGACTAGTGTGTGAGTGACCAACCCACAAGTTCCAGTCAATATCTGGGAAGTTAAAATCCCCCATTATAAGACATTCTGATTTACTGGCCCACTCTATTTCTCTGTACAATTGTTCATTGTACTCATTCAAGTCATTAGGCCTATAACACACTCCTACTCTTATTTTTCCTTTCGCATTGCTTATCTCAGGTGTTTCCCACAAAGAGCCTGCTGGTGAATAATATGATAAATTACCAGGTTTTGAACATTTAGCTTCTTCACAAGCCTTAAAAATTTCTCCAACTAATCCTTTCCCCGTTCCACACATTTTTACCACCATCAGTTGTGACACATTTTAACTGATTCCATTGCAAATTGTACTGTGTTAGCGTTTTCTCGACTTCCTTGAAGATATCTTCGCCTGTAGTTGTTCCATGCAGACTATTCATAGAAGCTAATTCTTCAGTAACCTCAAACTCAGTATTGACTCCTCGAATAAACAACAAAAATTGGGCAGTATCAGTAATGTCTGTAGACTCATCAAGAGCCAACGAAAACCACTTGAAATATTTTGCCTTGTCTTTTAATTGACTTTTGATGTGGCTCCCGATGTCCTCAACTCTTCTAACAGTTGTTCTCGCCGAATGACTGACAGATCGAAACAAATCCATTTTCTCTGGACACATTTCTTCGCCTGCCACAAGCAAACATGATTTAATTAATTCACCATCGGTAAATGGTTTCCCTTTCTTGGCTAATAAATGAGCTATTCGTAAGCTTCCTTTAGTTACTGCTAAATTATCATTTGTTTTTATTTTAACGAATAAATTGCATTGTGATGATGCATTACGTTTTAAACTTTCCAATTTTATCTTCCGTTGATTTTCTGTGAGTTTTGAATATTGTGCCGCGATTAGTTGGAGAAACTTTGGTAATGACGACGTATATTGTACTCCTTTTTTTTTTTTTTTTTTGCACAGCTATTGTGTCATTACATAATAAACATGATACTTTGTCATTTATTTCTGACAAAATAATTCACACTCCATTCAGCTTTAAAAGCACGACATTCGAAGTCCACTTTTCTCTTCATATTTGGGCTTGAGGGTGACGTGGAAACGGTGGGTAATAAATAAAAGGGGGGGGGGGGGAAATCGCATAGCGCCGTGACAGACAATACCACGTGCGCCGCTAAAGCAAAACTGAGAGAAATGCTGGCAACACTTGTTCTACGGTAGACGACAGAATGCGAATATTCGACTCCAGTAGCGCCACGTGCGGTCATTACTCTCAACTCGACAATCGGCTATTGCAGCGCGTAATTTGATTTATTTTTAATTTTTTTCAGGTAAAAAACGATATTAACCAGCGAGCCAGATTTGGTCGGCGCTCCGTAGTTTGCCGACCCTTGGTCTAGGCGAATGAAGCAAAGTTTTCCTTCGGAAACTTCGGTTTTTCGTCAGGAAAAAGGCAAAATACACTTGGATAACCTATAATTTGATTTGAAAATGCTTGTATCTAATGTTTGTATGTTTCATTCATTGAAGTTACAGGAACTTTAATGCTAAAAGTGGCCAAAAGTCAATAGCGAAACTGCCCTACTACCCCAGGTCAGCGACCACAGGGGTTTGAATAGTTAGCGAACCCTTTTATTTCATATTAGCAAGGGCACATGATGCAAGAAAGCAAGCTTATATAGCATCAGCCAAAAAAAACACCCCTTATTTCACCCATCCCCTCGCTCCAAATGTTTATCAAATTCTGCCTTGAATCTATTAAGCTATCAACTTCTACAACGACAGATGGAACTTTGTTCCAGCAAACAATGACCCGCTGGCTAAAGGCAAACTTCCGCACATCTATCCTACAACCGTCTTTCCTCAATTTGAATTTATGCCCTCTCAGGAGATTATTCTGAGCAAGAGGAAGAATCTCATCAGCATTGAGCTTGCTCAAACCATTCAAGGTTTATTGACCCGACGGTTAATGAGATATGATTGTTTTAGATCGCTGGGGAACTATTCGAAGTTCTTTAAGGGAGACCAGAATTAATAGTTTTATCACTGCCAAAAGTAGTACATTTTTTAGCGTAGCATTTTTGGTAGTGACATAATACAGCCTTGTACTGAAGACTCCTGTCTTCAGTACAAGGCTGTTACCCATGGAGCTTTGTGACGATTAGTGATGGACAGGTATAGTTCCGCCCACTGCTTCGCACTCAAAATTCAAACTATTATATTAGGACAACCCATAATTTCTTATATGCCCGTATATGTATTATGTCTGTAAATTGCGTGTGTTCTCCGGTCGATTTACCCGTTTTGCTGGACGAAAAAACCCCAGTTTCTGGGGGAGAGGGGACCTTGCTATCTACGCCTGAGACCGACTAACTCAGCCAAGGGGTGGAAAAAGCTCATTAAAGTTTCTCGCGTCATCGACGGGATTCGAATCCGAGCCTTTTCCACCGGGTGTTGGGACGATGGTGACGATATCACTGTTACTCACTCAAACTGCTTCGCCCTGATTGGTAGTTCCGTGAGTAATTTATCATTTTTAGTACACTTTCATTTTGAACTATTTAAAAAAAAGATGACGTTAGTTTTTGCCAATTAACTAGTTTAAATTGAAAATCTATTAAAAAAACTATTTCTTTCGCTTGAATAATCCAGCGCCAACAGGGAGAAAAGTATCTACTACAAACATTAGGTTTCCAGGCCTGTACCTCGTGTTTCTGACGGCTGTACCGTCGCCACTGTAATAATACTTAGTAACGTTATTACGATGGTAACGGCTGTATTCGTTTGCAAAATGGCATATAACTCTAACATAAAATCATGGTAGTGGCATGTGATGCACGAAAGCAAGTGTATGCAGCATCAGGCAAAAAAAAAAAATTTCACACAACCATTCCCCCTAAATATTTGTCCAGTTCCTCCTTAAATTTATTTAACCTATCAACTACCACAACGACAGATCAAAGTTTGTTCCAGCAATTAACCACCCGCTGGCTAAAGGCAAATTTCTGCACATCTATTCTACATAAGAAGCCAATCACTGTAACGCAATGGGCGGGGCTAGACCTGTCCATTACTCCTTGTCACAAAGATCCATGCTTAAGAGCCTTCTACTGTAAACGAACCATTGTGCAGTAAAGATTAATTACTGTATTTAATAACCACTCATACCACGTGAAATTAATAATTTATATATTTAATACAGAAGCCGTTTTATTTACTCTGTCAGTGTGTACAATAGGCTTAACCGATCAGGTTGGAAGTGGTCTCAAATTGAAAATATTTCTTCCTAGGTGTGCACAAAGTTGTTAAAATTTAAAAATTTCGAATAGTTTTATTTTACAGAACGGACCAGTTTAGTACCACAAACGAGAATAGTTCTGCATTCACTTCATAGATGGAGCCACTGGAAGACGTTAACTGTTAAACAAACAGTTCTCTGAGTTGATAAGGAATTTTTTTTTCTGATTAACAATTTACATGTTCGCACAATCGTGTCCTTTGTTCCGAAAAAAAAAATAACTATGGGGTTCTGCTCACCATGCTCGCCGACCCCCATGCATGCTTTTACTATGTAAGATGTAGAGATATGACGGAGTAAGTCAAATCTTTTCTATGTAAAAGAAACACCTGCCGAAATGCACTGATTGATATCTAATCAGGAAATGATCATGTAATTATTTACCTGTGCATTTGTAGTGTGTGGAATTCTCAAGGTCTAATAAATATCACTCGGTAATTTTTTACCTGCATTTACATAGGTTACTTAGGTCTTTGGTACCAATCCATACTTTGGCTAAAAGTCAGGAAGGCAGTGATTGGCAGGCGCCACTCACTGTTTTGCCTGGCCCCCTTTCCTCCTAGGTATACATGCCCATGGTGTTTATCCACGCACTTGCCGCTGTTTTAAAATCGGGCACTCGGTTTCCGATTTTAAAACGGGGATAAATACCCTATCTAAGCTAAGCACATCTCCCTCCTCGACGAAAAAACAATCAGAAAAAAAAAACCGCATTCACAATAATCACCCAATCACAGAACTCGACCGTACAATCACTCCGTTCTACGACCATGCCCAGTGGCGGATTTCCGCACAGGCGCGCGCCTGGGGCCTCTTAAATAGAGGGGCCTCAAATCTCAGGTCTCAAAAAAAAAAAATAAAATTGTTTCATTTTTAATTTTTACACTCATCATTATTACCGTTACTGAATAAAACTATAATTTAATATGAGAAGTTAGTAAACTTATGCGACTATCCCTACATATTATATGAAATATCTATGCGACTTAAGTGAATCTGAAGTAGAATACGTATTATCATTAATGCTTAGTTGTGCCATTTTTTTCATTTAAACATTAGTTAAAATATGTATGAAATAATTGCGCAACCAAAATGATTAAAACCGCAACACCAAATCTAGAGCGCATGCTATAGTAAAAATGTGCGCGTAGAATGTAGTGGTACCGAAAATATTTAGGGGGGGCCTCAAAATTGAATTGCGCCTGGGACCTCTCAAGTGCTAAATCCACCACTGACCACGCCCACTGTTCGGAGACAAGTGGTACCCAAATAATAGATTTTAGCCAAAAGCCTTTTGCTTCAGGTTCCATAATGCATGAGGAATATTGTTGCATCTGAAAGAGCAGGACTAAAATATTTACAAAATACTAAACTACAAATATACAATTTTTATTAATATGCAAAAAACGTTACAATGGAACATCAAACGTTAGACAGTGAAGCACGTGCATGAGGTTGGTGAACGTCATGGAGGCAGTTTGTCAATAATTAATTGCATTTGTAGTGATGTAATGCCTTGCCCTCTTCTTCCATTGGCTCAAACAAATATATCACTAGGAGGAAAACTTTTTTAATGTATAGAAAGATAATAATAAAATTCTGCTACCAACTGCGAAATTCTCTACTAGTGCTGTTTACCTGAAAAAAAAAAAAAAAAAAAAAAAAACTAATCCTTAGAATTCCATCACAGCTCACTATATGTTCCCAAGTTGTGCACGTGAGCTCATACCTCACAGCCATTCGTTATGTGTAAGATGTTCAGAACTCATCATGTTATCATTATCAACTTCGAGTTTATTTGTTTTGTTATTTAAGGTAAGTAATTTAAGGATTTAGAAGTATGTCACAGTCAAAATGCTACTCTGACTGGTCGTGTTTTTAACGTATCTGCTCAAGCAACTCAACATTCTTTCTTAAAATTAGGTTATAGGAAGGATGTTGAGTTGCTTGAGTGTGTACAGGGAAGGGCAATAAGATTAATGAGGGGAATGAAGCAGTGGTGTATTCGGGCCGGAACAATGTTCCGGTACTTTTTTCTAAATGTCATAATAGAAAATCATTAAATTTATACATCTAATATTATGAAACAATGACATAATGAAAAGGAGGAAGAAATATCTATTTTACCCATTGCTACTAAAAATATATATTAATAGATTTCTTTGAAAATTTATTTAAAAACAAAAATATAAATTTCGCAATGAAACTTGAACGATTCTTATAAAGTACATGTTAGATGAAGAGATCCGACGAATGAGATATACTGTGATGCGTGCGAACGCTGCATTTTGATTCGCCATGAGCTGAACGCTAGAACTGGTTGTTCTAAGAACCGTGAGTCTGGAGTCTGATTCAGTTACTGTACAGTCGATGTGGCGTAATCATATAGTCTTCTGGAGAACGAGCGTTCCGGTAATATTTTTTTTAGCAATACACCTCTGGAATGAAGGGATCCTCTTACCAAGAGAGGCTTAAGTTCGACAAATTGCAGTGGCTGGAGACTAGGCACGTGCAAGGTGATCTGATTGAGGTGTATAAGGCCTTAAATGGGTTGAGCACGCTGAATTTTGACGGGATTCTTCCGCTTGCTTAGATTGCGAACTGAGGGGGAATAAATTCAAATTGAGGAAAGACAGTGTAGAATAGATGTGCCGAAATTTGCCTTTAGCCAGCGGGTGTTTATTTGCTGGAAAAAACTTCCTTCTGTGATGTGGAAGTTGATAGCTTAAATAAATTCAAAGAGGAATTAGACAAACTTTTAGAGGGAATGGATGTGTGAATTTTTTTTTTTTTTTTTTGCTGATGCTACATAAGCTCATACGCTTGCATCACATGCCTCTTATTACTAGTACATTGCAACAATGGAGAAACACGCCTTTTCGTATTCTGCAAATGCATTCAGGATCGTTTTGAAAAAACGATCCTGAATACATTTACACATATATATTGGTACTACATTTCTGTAGGACAGCTAGAGGGAAACTCTGCTACCAATTGCGAAATTTTCGCTATATGTACAGCTAGCTGTAGCCATTGTGTACGATAGGTCTAACCAGTGGCATATTCAGGTATCAAAACCGTATCATCGTAAGAGCATGGCGATCTGTTTTTTTTTTTTTTTTTTTTTTGAATTTTTTTTTTTTTTTGTGGAAAGCCTCCTACGTCTTTGTTCTTTAATTTTCGGTTAAGGAGGAGCATATTCCCCCTCTTCCAACCCCTGAATACGCCCCTGGACCTAACTAATTTGGTTTCAAATCGAAGATATTTCTTCTTAGGCGTACAGAAATATGGGAAAATGTAAAAATTCCGAATAATTTTATTTTACAGAACGGGCCAATTTTCTCTACTAGCGCTGCCTGCCTTAAACGACAGAAGAGTTTTATTTTACAGAAATGAGAAAGGATTCGACGCGTACTGGCTTACCTCCTCACGACAAAACACGGACTACATTTCTTTAGGACAGCTAGAGAAAAACTTTGCTACCAATTGTGAAATTTTCGCAAGGGACACTGCTAGTATAGTTTATTAAGCTTATCTCCCAAACCACTATACATATAAGGTGAAGTTTCAGGCGTCTTACCGATACCCATCATCAGAAAAATAGAAAGAGTTACAACTTTGAATTATAATACAGTAATTATTAATTGTTTATTTTAACGTATTTAAGGTTGAATTTCCGTTTCGGTTAAAATAGAAAACAGATATTAAAAATAAGTACTGTAAATACATACGGATAAAAATACATAAAGATAAATTCTTACCTGCTGACAAACTCCTGCTTGCCGATGCTAACAGAACCTGATGTGAGTACCGACAAGGGGTTCTCCGAGTATGCACTTCAGTCTTTATTAGACTTGATCTCTCACCTATAAATGAACTGTTGGCAGCACCTCTTGCCAGTATGCACATCAGGCTTTGGTATCGTCGGCAAGCAGTAGTTTGTCAGCAGGTAAGAATGCATCTTTGTGTATTTTTATCTGTATGTATTTACTTATTTCTGTTTTATATTGTAACCAAAATGGAAATTTAACTCACAATATTTTAACACTTGCAATTAATAATTATTGTAATAAAAATTCAAATTTGTAACACTTTCAATTTTTTTTTTTTTTTTTTTGCTTAACAGCATGGTCTAATGATGAGTATCGTGAAGGTGCTTGAAATGGCAACTTAAATGTATAGTGGTTTGGGCGATAAGCTTATAATCTATAAATACAAATGGGCCTGTTGTACTGGATTCCGTTGTATATTGCTGATGAAGGGGTCCATTTTACCCTGAAAGCTTCATACTTGTCATTTGTCATTAAATTTATTACTGGATATATACAGTATCATTAATCTCCTTAATAATCTATATTACTAATTTCATACGGTATAAGAGTGGTTATTGAATGTAGTAATTAATCTTCATGGAAAACAACTACGTAACGTCCTTCCCTAACGACATTGTGCAGTACTTTTATACTTTTGAAGTGAAACTTGTTTAGGAGCGCTCCAGTCAGTTTTCAGATGGGAGTAACTTGCGTTTGTGGATTGAAAAAAATTGCATTACAGGCAATCTGAACAGCCGACTATCGTACTAGATTAAATGCCCTGGTTTTCTCGGATTCACCGAAGTTAAGCAGCGTTAGGCATGGTCAATAATTGGTGAGAATAATCACCTGGAAATTACCCGGTGTAGTTGCCTTTTTTTCTTTTGTTAACCTGTGAAAAATATTTTCACCTATCATTTAATTTTGTTAATTGGTAAGGTAATAAAGTGTAAATCTATAAAAGTAAAGATTCCACCTATTTGCGCTTATATGAATCGCGGTTAATAGAATTAAAATTCAGTTCGTGAGCGTAAATCGTATAGTGAATGGTATTTTGTTGTGGAATATCCATCGTAAAGTGATTTGATCGTATAGTGGGCGAATCGTAAAGTGGGGGTCCACTGTAGTTAGCGTTGTATGACATAAAGAACACGTATGAGTGCAATGCGTCCAGGGATTGACAAAAAAATCACCAAGAAAATGCGACATGAAATGATTCGTCCCCCCCCACCCACCATTGTACCACTCCGTACCAGGCACCAGCAACGCATGACTCAATCAGTACCACTACTGATTGCGTTGTGCTATTTCTTTCGTCATTCTCCACCTTATTTAATAAAAAAATTTCGACCGAAAAAAATTTATCATTCAACATACCGAAGACTAATAGTCAGCGTTGTATACGTGCAATGTGACCACCGAAACCACCTTCATTAAGTGCAAAGGAGAGATCTAATTATTTGGACAGTGAAAGAAATCACAGCGTGTGATAGAGTTGAACGAAGCAGCCGGAGAGAAGGTCCATCCACATCTTCAGTGAATTACATCACCCCAAAAATGTTAGAAGTGAATTTGGAAAGTGGCGTCATGGAAGTTGATACTGCAAATGAAAACGACGAAGAGTCCACAAAGCCCAGTCGTAAGCGAGAAGCCAAAAGTGACTGCCACAAGTACTCCATCAAATCGTTCAACACGTAGCGGGCGTAATACACAGCAGGAGGAGCAACGGGATTTTAAGAAACACCGAAGCATCCACACACAGTTTAAACGTACATTCCTGGATAATGATTTCGGTGTAGTCTGTTTTGCGTGTGATCGGCTTTGGTTCATGAACAGGTTGAAGATTGCAGCAGTTCGAGATCACACTCTGCTTCAAAAAGCATTTCCAAATGAGGATGTAAGTCAAATATCGGCCTGTAACAGCTGTCGTGCCTCTCTCAAGGACAAAGTGATTCCGGCTCTATCGAAGTCAAATGGTTTTAAATATCATTCGATACCACAACACTTGCCGAAACTAGATTTGGTAACGGAACGTCTAATATCTCCGAGATTCCCATTCATGCAGATTCGTATGAATCTGCATGAATGGGAATCTCTTGACCAGAAGTGCTGGTTTGGTTTGGTTTTGATTTGGATTTTATTGGCGCATTAGCAACAAAGGCTATAATGCGCCAAGACCAAGAAGTGCTGGTCAAGAGATCAAAGGTGGATATTGTTGGGATAAGAGAGACATGGTGTCACACAGATATAAGCAGTGCAGAATTTTGGAATATAGGGAAGTACAATGCGTACAGAAAGGATAGATATTATTATTAGCAATATGGTGCAAGGAAGCCTGAGGCTTACCTGCACCAGCCAAAAGAAAATTTCTGAGTTTCCATGAGAGAGAGAGAGAGGTAGAAGGGTTATCACCAATATAGAGAAAAACGATGGTATCCAGCTCAGGACCCTGGGTGCGCCAAGCCCATGCTCACCAGATGTGAGCCCCTGGGCTTAAATATAAGAAGGGAGAAAGAATTATGTTGGTACTTAAAATCCACATAAAATCTAATGAAATGCATCCAGTTGACATAGACGGACAGTGCAATGCTGAGTTAGGTTGGTGTGACATAAGCAATGCGAAAATAAAAATGTGAGTAGGAGTGTGTTATACGCCTAATGACTCTGATGAGTTCAACGAACACTTGTATAGAGAAATAGAGTGGGCCAGTAAATCAGAATGTCGTATAATGGGAGATTTTAATTTTCCAGATATTGACTTGGAACTTGTGGGTTGGTTATTCTCACAATAGACTGGCAAGATTTTTTGTGGTTTTATTGGATGATTGTTTTCTGCAGCAGCATGTTCGACAGACAACCAGAGGGAATAATATTCTTGATCTGCTTATAAGCAATGATAATTCATGCATTAAGAATTTGCAGATAAAGGAACCACTAGGGTAGTAGTCAGTGTACTGATGTGGAATTAACTTAAAGACGTAACTAACATCAGGGGTCAAGGGAAGGGTTTTCGCTTTCGTAAAGGTGACTACAGTGATCGCAGACAGTTTTTAAATTCTATACAGTACGACCAATTGATGATGTTACCAACAGCAAATTATAAATGAGAAGCATTCAAGGAGTGAATCTTGGAAGCTTGGCTTTTCATACCAACTAACAAATGCTGTTCAAGGTTTAGGCCTAAATGGATGCTAAATGAACTCATGAGATTCATGGCAGAGAAGAGAAATGCATAGGATGCATATAAATTACACAGAAGCCCATGGTAGATATAAGCTAGTCTGTAATCAAGTCACAAAGGAGGTTAGCCAAGCGAAGGCAGATTACAAGAAACCTTAGGCAAGGGATGCAAAGAAAAACGGCCAAGACTTTATTTATATAAAGTCTAAAAAGAATGGGATGAATCAGTTTGGTGCACTTGATATCGATGTTTCGACTGTTGTTGATCCTACTGAGATAGCTGATAAACTGACTGAGTATTTTGCATCTACATTCACACAGGAGGAATGCTGTAGAGAATTGGAGGACAGAAGCTTATTAAACTCTAAAAGGGAGCTTAATGATTTTGCAACAACTGACGTATAGTGGAGTAAAAATTGCTGAAGTAAATTTAAGAAAGGAAACTCGGGTGGATGGAATCTATCCAGTGATATTATAGGAGGTGGCAAAGGAAGTAAGGAAACCCTTAGCCATAATTATGAGGGCGCCTTAGACTCAGGGGAGGTCTTTACGGCCTGGAAATGTGGAAATATATCCCACATTCACAAAGGCCGGTCAAAAGGCGACACGACTAATTACAGACCTGTTAGTTTAACTTCAGTTTTGAGGAAAGTAATGGAGCCACTGGTTAAAGAAGCATTGCGTGATTATCTAGACAAGACTGCAGTAATAATTCAGACACAGCATAGGTTTGTTAAGGGAAAGTTTTGTCTGACCAATTTGATTGGACACTATGATGTGGTTATAAGGGAACTGGATGCAAAAAATAATTTTGATATCATATACTTGGGTTTCCAGAAAGCTTTTGATACTCTTGCACAAGGAAAATTGCTGTAGAAATTGTAGCCGTATGATATTAAGGGCATGTTGCTACAATGGATAAAAGGGTGGTTGAGTGTGAGAAGTGGAGATGGCAGAGAGTAGTAATGAAGGGAAACTGCTCTTTGTCGATTAATGTTATTAGTGGAGTTAATCCAGGGTTCGTTGTTGTGCACATTGTTGTGTTGTATATTTATCAATGATATTGATAAAGGTATAGTAGGCTTAATGTATGTTTGCAGATGATATAAAGGTTTACAAGGTTGTTAATGACAGTATGCTAATGCAATAGGATGTATAAAATTGCAAAGTACTGCATATTTGTAGATGGGCTGAGAGGTGGCAACTGAAGTTTAACATTGACAAATGTAAAGTACTGCATATGAGTAGCAGTAACCCCATAGAAATGTTCCAATTGTGTGGTAATACACTCACAGTGATAGAGAATGAAAAAGACGTGCAGGTAATTGTGCAGTCAGATAAGATGTTTTCCGAGCAGTGCAGACAGACTGCCAGAGCAGGTCATGGTATCTTGTCAATTATATGCAGGAATATTTCTAGTTGGGAGAAGGAAGTGATTATTCCTTTGTATAAGGCAATGGCCAGGCCACTCCTTGAGTAGTGCGTACAGGTCTGTAGGCCTCATTTTAGGAAGGTTGTTGAGTTCCTAGAACGAGTACCGAGAAGTGCATCAAGATTGTTGAGTGGTGCTCAATTGAGAGCATCTGCCAAGTGGTCTGTTTGAGCTATATAAGACCTTGAATGGGTTCAACAGGCTCAATGATGATGGGTATTCTTCCTCTTGCCCAGATTACGAACCTGAGCGGGCATAAATTCAAATTGAGGAAGGACAGTTGTAGAATAGATGTGCGGAAATTTGTCTTTAGCTAGCGATAGTTGATTTCTGGAATAAACTTCCCCCTGTCGTTGTGGAAGTTGATAACGTAAATAAATTGAAGGAAGAACTTCAAAAATTTTAGAGGGAACGGTTGTGTGACATGGGAATTTTTTTTTTTTGAGTGATGCTGTATGAGCTTGCTTTCTTGCAATATATGTTTCTATTAATGTTAATGTTGGCGTTTGTAAATGGCATTTGTTCTCTAGCCCGTTTGCCTTCTTTTCTAGGCGAAAAACCCGTGTTTTTCCTGTAAAAATCGTTGCTATGCTCTCCTGGACCGAATAACTCAATGACGTTGTGAAAAGAGACCACACAATTTCATTGCGCCATTGATGGGACATCAACCGTCATCCTTTCCACCCGGTGTGGGGAAGTTGGTTGGTTGTCGTAGGGTTTAGCTGTATCAGCAACTTAGACTATATTGCGCTGTATATAATATGTTTGAAATCTGAGTGTGTATTATGGGCAATTTGCTGTTTTTCAGGATGAAAATCCCTCGCTTGAGCCCGTTGTGAAAAATGCCAATAAAAGTTCCTTGCGCTATTGATGGAATCGAACTCGGTGTGGGAAGGATGGTAATTAAGACACTACTACCTTGATGACTATATTTTTGCATATAGGGATATCAGTTGCTCTACAGTTCGGCTGTCTTAACCTACATAAAGATTTGCATGAGGTTTTCAGCTAACCCAATATACACTTTAGTAGTAGATGTTCAATTCTGAAGCGATTTCAAATTCTGAGAGCGTTGCTGTTTTGTCATATTCCTGTATCGTCTACTAGTTAGAGTCGGTTATCGGTCATTCTTGGTGTTGTGGCCCTTGTATAGCTGTTTGATACTTGTCTCTTTTCATGGAACTGTCTCCACAATGAAGATATCTGGCAGCTCACCACAAATCACCGATGATGATCTTTTATACAAGAAACCCATGCAGTGTGTCTATGTGATTGAACCATCAAACGTTGTTGTCCGTGAAAAGTTGACTGAGCGGCACATAATCAGAATGCTGTTATAAAACCATCTATATCAGAACAAATCAGTATGTACTTATGCTCATTTCTATTTTTGAACTGAAATTTAACATCGGTATTTGACATTTTTCATTATTACATACTAAATTTGTAAATTATCGAATAATCCTTTTTTTTTTTTTTTAAAGCACCGAAACTACTTACTGGGCCAAATAAGAAATATGACTTCGATTTTGTATTACAGTACAATTTTGAATGACCGCTATTTCGTAATTTTTTTTTTTTTTTTTCTATTTTCAACTCACTAGGCGGTTGTCATTAAAGGGGTACAAAATAAATTTGTGCACCGCACCATAACAAGCGTGCATAAAACTTCAAAATGAGTAACAGATGAGGTCTATCGGAAGGTTGTGTGATTCCGTATACGGTGATGGTAATCATCTCTTGTGTGATAAGCTTAATTATGAATGCGTGGAATTTAGTAGCGTTCGTTGTATTAGTTGTTTTTTGGTTTAGCGGTGTACCTGGAGTTCAGGAAAATTCAATAACTGCATATGAAAACTTGTATAAAGCTGGGGTAAATGCTTACCTCGAAAATCGCTGGTCTGAATGCATCGCATTTATGGAAAGGGCGTTGGAAGAGTATGAGAGTTACAAATCAGTCATATCTCAGTGTCGGTATAACTGTCGTCAGCAGTTTGGAGACAGCGTTCAAGATGATGGCAATATATCGTCTCAAGATAAGGATATGAAGCTTTTACCATTTTTTGAAAATGTGCTTACTAGTGCCTTATGTCTTATGAAGTGTCAACATTCACAGTTAGGTAGTCTACCGAAAGCTTCTAAAAATATTGACACAGATTTTGAAAATAAAGTGCCATATGATTATTTGCAGCTCTGCTACTTTAAGGTAAGGTGATATAGTTAGTTGGGATGATTAGTTTACTTAATACGTGATTACCGGTTTATTAATATACAGATCTTGAAATATCCAATGTACATTATATACTATTTCCTGTATGTCGAAACATCTTGATAATGAGTCTATTTTTCAAATCACTTTGTTAGTGAAAAAAGATGTGTAAACAGTGGGTGTAAGAACATATATGTTTGTCACTATAGCAGCTATGCTTCACCGCAAATCACGACCGGGCTACATGTAGCATGCTAGCGTTTAGTTAAAACGCCGACGGTTGCACATCTGGAAAGCATCGCCGTTTTGCGAGTATCCGGCATATTTATCTTGCACGTGGTTAAATTCTTAAGTGGAATCGAGGAACTGTAATCATATATACAGGAAGTGTAGTTAACCAGTGCACTTTATCTACACGCCTTATATACGAATACGGTGCAGTCGCGCTAATGCGAATTAAGGGGTAAGAATTAGTGCTACTATAAAATAAAAACTCTTTTTTTACGTACGTAAATTATCAGTTTATAGTACTCAGAACGTATTCCACAATATAGTATTCACTTCCGTCTGTTTTTATTTGTTTTCTTCTAAAGCACGTTCCTGGAGTTTACCTACTAGTGAACTAGTATGTCATTTTCTGTAAGCAATTCCATTGGTGCCCAACCTTTTTCCTTTCGCAGCATACTTGTCTCCTTGTCCGTTATGTATTCATTTTCGTATAATTCTTCGTCTACATTCAATTAAGGGTGCAGCATCCCGACTGTACACCATACCGCCAGGTTCCTCCCCCACAGTGGGAGGAACCTGGCGGTATGGTAGGTTTGACCAAACTTCCTCATTCATTTCATAGATATGTGTGGTCTTAGTTCCATTCTCAATGATGCCCATGTCCACCTATGTTATGCTAAGCCCCAATTACTTTTTGTAGGCGCCTCAGTAGCCAGGTGGGAAGGAGCAGCAGCAGTGCGTAGCACACGCCTCTTGATTAGACCGGGGTTCGAGCCCGTCACCACCAAATACGGAGGATGCGGAAAGGTCAGGGAATGACTACCGCATATTCCCAGAGCAATATGGCCTTAGTTGCTAATGCTCCTAAAAAAAAAAAAAAAAAATTACTTTTTGTGACAGAAACTCAATTATTGGTTGCTTAAACTGATCTCAGTTGTCTTAATTATTCATTCTGTAATTCCTTTCACTTCAAAGGTGATAGGAATTTTTTCTTTTTGATTTTCTCTAGCTTATCTCTAGATCTCAACCCCAGTCTGTCAAATTGCCTCTATCATTCCCCCAACTTCACTAATCCCTTGTAACTGTTTGATTTCCTTCTTTGGAAACTACTTTCTCCAGGCCAACTTTACTAATACTGAGATAATTTCCTTTGGAAATTTTAATGTTCACAGCCCAGCTGGCTTCAGTTTACTAGAAACTAATTATGAAATGCCCTCCTCCAAAAAGAACATCACATCATAGTCTGTTTTGATGTAAAAAAGCATGCAATACAGCATGGCATTATGGAATTCTTCCAAACCTAGATTGCCTCAGATTACATGGTTCTCAATATATCCAAAATTTCTTGCAACACAAGACACTTAAAGTTTGGCTGCAGACTTCCTTTTCAAAAAGTCTTTTTACAAAAAGGTGTGTTACAGGAATGAGTGCTTAGCACTATCCTTTTGCCATCAAAATAAATGTTGATTGATTATTATTAGCCATAAGATGCAAGGAACCCTGAGGCTTATGATGCACCAGCCAAAAGGGAAAAAAATCCTGTGTTACCCTAGAGCGAGAGAGAACCCATACCCACCAGATGTTGAGCCCCTGGGGTAAATATATATACGAACTGTTTATGCAGCTTTATATGTTGATGATTTCAGCATTTCTTATCATTCTCAGAATATGGAAACTATAGAATGGCGACTACTAGGAGCAATAAACAAAACGAGCAAATGGCTTCCAGATGATCTCCACACAAAAAAACTGCAGGTATACACTTTTTGTAAGAAATGAAGCCTATACCTTGATGGGCATAAGAGGTGCTAGCCTGTTGATTCTTGGCACAGGTTTTAGTCCTTCTCTACATAGCCACCGTGCAGATTTACACATTTTTCCCATCGGTGGATGAAGCTGTTGATACCATTTTTGTAGAAGTGGTGTGGTTGAACCATGGCTCTGTTGCAGAAATGAGTGTCTTGTCATCAGGAAAGTGGGTCCCCTGAAGAAATGATTTGAGGGAAGGAAACAAGAAGTCTGATGGTGCAAGATCAGGTGAATAGGCTGAATGGGGCAGTATTTCATATCCACAAATGACTGCTTGTGTTGTTGCAATTTCAGAAGTGTGAACTAGGCATTGTTTTGAAGCATTCTTGCACCGTTGGACAGCATGCCATGCCTACATGTTTTGATTATCTCCCGTAGGCACCTGTAATTGTTCTACCTTTCGGCAGGTAATCAGTCATTATTACACCTTTCTCATACCAAAACACTGTCAGCAAGAACTTTTCTGCTGACGCTTGGACCTTTGCCTTCCTGGGGGGTGGGAAACCATGATGTTGCCATTCCATGGACTGCTTTTTACTTTCAAGGTCGAAATAGTGTATCCAACTTTCATCCTGAGTGATTAGACAAGAGAAAAAGTCTTCCTCATGTTTTTTTGGAACAGGGCTAACAACTCTAGTGATTTTTGTTGTCGATCAGCCTTCTGGAAACCAGTCAATAATTGGGGGAATCCATCTTGCACTCAATTTCTGTAAATGGAGTTGGTCACGAAGGACTGTTTCAGGAGATCCCATGCTAATCTTCACTCCCTGGGACAATTCATACACAGATATCCGGCGATCTTCTATGATTAACAACTCCACTTTTCTGATTGTGCTGCCATCAATGGCTGAATGGGAATGACCTGGAATGGGCTCAGATTCTACCGATGTCCGACCACACCTGTGCTTCACAATGCCATAGGATGGGACTTTGTCTTTATATACAGTAGTCATCTCCTCGTGGATTTCTTTAGGAGATTTCTCCTTTAAGAACAGATACCGGATTACAGCTCTGGCTTCAACTTTGTCCATGATGCTACTTCGTCACACATTCAGCTCTGTAAGAGAAAAACAAATTAAGACTCAGGGCTGAAATTGTTTTTCAGAGATGTTTTTCATACATTTACAGAGATATGTATGATGCTACATACAAAATATCATGACTCTGCGATATGTGGAAGTAGGTGAGGGCGATTCTTTATTGAACCACCCTTGTATGATCTCAGTGGTATCAAACATAAGATTCTTAAGTCTCATCTTAGATAAGAAACTAACATTCCTTGAACACATTAAACAATTTTGACGTTCATGCCTCAAGAAATTGAACGTAGTCAAAGTCCTTTGCACAACACGTGGAGCAAATCAATGTACACTTCTTAAGCTTTATCAAGCAATAATTCATTCCAGGCTAGATTATGGAGCACCAATTTACAAACGAGCAAAACCAAAGTGCAGTGAGATGGTTAGGTTCCATACACTATGGTACACTCCATATAGTACTTCGAGTGTTCTGCACTCGGGGCCGGCCCCAAAATTTGCAGGACTCTGTTCTAGAATTACTTGCGGGGCCCTGTGCAAAACAAATTTTGCACAGGGTGTTTTTGTTATAGTTATTTTTTTAAATTTTGCAGTAACTAAGAAATATTTATATTTAAAAATATAAATTTAATAGCTTATATTTAAAAATATATAAATATATAATAGCTTATAATTTAATTTATAAGCTATTAAGGTGAAAAAAAATATTTTCATATTATATAAATTATTAAGTTTTGCATTACATTATTATTAAAGATATTTATATCATGTAAATTATTTGCATAAAAAATGTTTTTGTCTTTATAAATATTAATTTTTTAAAAATTATCAGTGTATAAGAACAGTCGATTGTGGTAAGGAATAAAAAAGTATTTTAAAATATTAGACATTTTAGTATTTATAATATCACTTTAGTAAATGATACGATACAATAATAATGACTTATTTTAATATTTTACAAAACGCAGGGCCGCTGCGACCCCATGTGTTGCCAATATGCAAAATCAAATATGCTGCCCCAAAATACTTGGATTAAAAAATAAAATATGGCATAAATAATAATTATTAATTTATTGAAAAAGAAAATAATTGCAACATATCTCACATATAATATAATGAAATAACAAAGAAAAATAAAAAATTCATCCTAAACTTACCTTGAGAAAAAATTAAAATATATGGTATAAACAAACAATTTTGTAGTGGCAAAATATAAATATTAAAAACAGATCCAGATGATAAGAAAATTACATTAAATTACATAAGAAAATTACAAATAAGTCTGCATTTTCATGTACAGTGTTTATTTCAAATGAATTATTTGAATACCGGTAAATGTTAACTAATCAGATGACCAGCATGACTTCTGGGTTTGTGGGATAAGCAGTTGGATAGGTTTTAAGAGTAACACAGAATCGTAGAATGACACGTAATTGCAGATTGGTAATCCCTTTGTGTGATACCAGCAGTGGGGAAGATGGATTGCAAAGTAGCAACACATGCGACATACCCAATATTCTTCCTGATGAGGTAGAACATGCATTGAAGAAAATGAAGAATCGGAAAGCCCCGGGGGAAGATAAAGTTACTGTAGAGTTGTTGTTAAAATTGGGAGGAAGAGACATAACACAAAAACTGGCAAGGCTCTTCACAAAGTGCATTAGAAAAGGTGTGATGCCTAAACAGTGGAATAATGCAATCATAGTTTTGCTGCATAAGAAAGGAGATAAATTGGAAATTATAGACCAATTAGCTTGTTATCCCACATCTACAAGTTGTTCACAAGGGTCATTACAAACAGATTAGAAAGAATACTTGATGAGAATCAACCGAAAGAGCAAGCTGGCTTTAGGACAGGATTCTCAACTATGGATCACCTTCACGTAATATCACAGCTAATGGAGAAAGCAAATGAATTTAAAACACCATTATGCCTGGCATTTGTGGATTATGAAAAGGCGTTTGACTCCATACAGCATAAGGCAATGTTTCGGGCACTGGAAAGACAAGGCATAGATACTCCATATATTATGATTTTGAAGAAAATATATGAGAATGCTACATCCTTTATTAGACTAGACAAAGACAGTAGCAAATTTAAAATCGAGAAAGGAGTTCGACAAGGGGACACAATATCTCCGAAGCTGTTTACTGCTGCCCTTGAGGAAGCTTTCAGAAGATTAGACTGGTCGCAGAAAGGAGTCAATGTGAACGGAGAGTACCTAAACCATTTACGATTTGCAGATGACATTGTGGTCATGAGCCACGATCCCAAAGAATTAGAGGAAAATCTTAATCAGTTATGCACAGTTAGTAAGGATTTTGGACTAAAGATGAATATGGCTAAAACAAAAGTAATGATGAACAAGTATGCCACACAGAGGGAAATAATGATTGAAGGAGCAGTAATTGAAAAGGTGGAGTTATATACTTATCTGGGACAAGTTATTAGCTGTAATAATGATAAATGGCTGGAAGTCAAGAGAAGAATAAATTTTGGATGGATAGCATTCAGGAAATATAGTCACATATTGAAGAGCAATATCCCAGTTTGTCTGAAACGTAAAATAATGAATCAATGTATACTCCCCACCATGACTTATGGAAGTGAAACTTGGGCACTCGCCAAAAGAATGGAAGAGAAGCTAAGAACTACACAGCGAAGAATGGAACGAATTATATTGGGAATCAGACAACAGTCTGATTCCCAATATAATTGGGAAGAGAAACACATGGATTAGGCAGCAAACTCAAGTAAAGGACATTCTTATCAAAACTAAAGAACTAAAATGGTCTTGGGCAGGACACATAGCTCGAAGACATGATGACAGATGGACTAAGAAAATAACAGAATGGTACCCAAGAGGAGCTAGAAGAAAACCTGGAAGACAAAAGCGGAGATGGATAGATGAAATTCATGAGTTTTTGAGTAGTAAATGGATGGCCAGTGCTCAAAACAGAAGGAACTGGAAAGTTGCTGGAGAGGCCTTCATCCTGCAGTGGATTGAAAATGGCTGATGATGAATCCCTTTGACTCTTAATTCATGCTTAGAAACAGCAGTGCTAATTGCCTGAAGGCCAGAGATGCGAACAACGAGTTTCCAGTTAAGTATCTCGTAATCCATTCGTTATATAGAAATTTTTTTTCGTTCTACTGAAACTATTTTAAATGTTCGATATCAAACAAAACATATGCATTGAGAATGAAGTATACGTCAGAGTAATTTTCAAGTTGACTCGCGAAAGTGCTCTTGGAGTGAAGATAATGTGGGTAACTAGACATTTAGGCGGTGGTAGGTTCGTTGATAGAAATTTGGAAAAGACACAGATGATATTATTATTTAGACCATTTGTGTGCTGGGCCCTATTTGACAGAACCAGATGCAAGGCCCTTTTCGACAAAACCGGTTGAACATGCTTGTGGCCGGCACTGCCACACTTTACCTATTCAAAGCTGTTACACAGAAGTCCATGAACTTTCACTACAGCTTAGATGACAGTGATTGTACTATGCCGTCAAGATCAAATCTGTCTTCAATCATTCAAGTAGAGACCTGTTTTCCTTGAACTGGGTAAATATATACTATGCCCATATGTGAATGAACCAACCTGCCAACATCTGTGTAAAACATTTACTATTAAGCTGAAATAGTAACAACGAAAGCATAGACTTTTCCACTGTGAAGTGCAGTTCAACCCATATGTAATCTGTATTTTCAATCCAGAGGAAAAACAACTCCCTCAAGAATAAACTACCAGTAATTGTATTTAACATGTACAACTCAGTATGCATATGATACTTTATATATATACATATAGAAGCAATGTGAAAAAAAAGAAGTGGAAAATGAGTGAAGAAACAAATAAATAATGGAAGGAGAGTGGAAGGAATATGTACCTAAAAATTTTGAAAAATATTAAGTATCGGGCATAAACAGCAAAAGTTAAGTCACTAAATGTATATTATAACATATATATATATATACACACACACACACACACACACACACACACACACACACACACACAGTCGATTCCAGTTATTTGGGACACATCGGGACTAGTGCATTTTGGCCCGATTAAGCGGTTGCCCCAATTATCTGAAGTTTCACGTAAATAGTTAAAAATATAATGCCCCCCCCTCCCGTACAATTGATTCCCTGTACAATCAAATCATGTTACGATGGACTCACTATAGTAAAGTACCATTCACTATACAATGTGTAGTAAGCGCCGGTCATTGTGATCACGTTTGTGAATTGAATTTTAATTCTATCAAACAGCGATTCTAATTAGCGAAAAATAGGAGGAATATTATCCACAGGCTATAAAAGGTAAAGATATATTAAGCACAAATTTACCCTTTATTACCTTGCCAATTAAATGATACGTGAAAATCGGAAGAATATACGTGATAATCGGAATTATTAATACGTACTGTAAATGTACATACTAACTAGTTGATATTTCTGTTCACTGACATTTGTGGGTGGGGGTTAAAATTTAAAACAGTAAAAGATAAGCAATTAATAACAAAGAACATGACACACACAAATTGCAAGTAACACGATGCGCGCAAGTGAGAACAGAGTAACAAGTTACGAAGCTTTAAAAATAGGAATGAAGAGAAGATTCCGAAAATTTAATATTTTTATATGATTGAAGATTCCATGGAAGTGTAAACACATTTCACCATAATATCCCACAGAATGCCAGCTGTCGGTATTGTCGCAAATTCAGTAAGATCGAGCTTACTATCCGTTTATCCGATTAGGCGCCTCCGTGGGCAGGAGCAGCAGTGCATAGCACATACTTCTTGATTAGACTGGGGTTTGAGCCCATGACCACCAAATATGGAGGATGCAGAAAGGTCAGGGAATGACCACCGCATATCCCTGGAGCAATATGGCCTTAGTTGCTAATGCTCCTAAAAAACCAAATAACAACATAAAATGTTAGATTGCACTAACAGAAAAGCCCAATAAACATGTGACTGCTAATTGTTTTATGGTTGTGACCTCCAGAAATCTGACCGAACCACATGGTTCGGTCGGAGACAAATGTAGGGTGCTGCGGTCTCCTGCTCCGATTAAATGGAATGTCCCCGATTAAGCAAAGTAAACCCTTGCTGTTTTCTCGATTGGGTTCTGTTTTTTAAGATTTGCCCCAAATAAACGGCTGCCCCGATTAACCTGTGGCCCAAATAACCGGAATCCACTGTATATATATTATAACTTATATATGCACACTGAGTGATCACTGAATTAGGACCACCTACCTAATACTTCATAGGTATGTTTGCCCTTAGTACAGCAGCTATCCGACGTGGCATTGATTCAACAAGATGTCGGATGCATTCGGGAGGTATAGCCAACTAAGCTGTGCGTAATGTGGCTAGCAATGCATGTATGGAGGTGATTGGTGAATCCAAATGCCTGATATGCCTTTCCATAGTGTCCCACAAGTGCTCTATGGGATTGATATTGGGGGAGTTCGAAGGCCAATCAATATGCTGGAAGTCAGAACTGTGTTCCTCAAGCCATTCCTGAACAACAAGTGCCTGATAACTTGGCACATTGTCATCTTGGAAGACCATCGCCATTCAGGAAAATGTGTAGCAGAGCAGAGTGTACACAGTCAGCAAGCAGTTGATGATAGCAGAGACCACTGATACATTGTTCCCTATGCACCAGGGGTCCAAGTTCCTGCCAATGAAACATACACCATACAGCTGCCTCCACCGACCTGCACTTTTGATACTATGCACGATGGATCAAGAGCCTCATGTTGTTGGTGCCAAATCTGTACATGACCATCCATGGTGTGGAGTAAATAACGTGACTCATCTGACCAGCACACCTTCAGTCTTCTAACATCCAACTTTCATGCTCTTTGCACCAGGCAAGTCTTTTGTGCAGATGAATCTTGGTTAGGAGAGGATGCTGTAGGGATCATCTGCTGGTGTAGCCCATACGTGCGAGTGTGCGACGCATGGTCATGCCAGATATTGTTCTGGGTTGGCCCATATTGTATTGGATAGTCAGCTCTTCAACAGTGCTGCACCTGTTCGCCTGTATGAGTCGTCGGACCCTGCACTCACCTCTAACATCAACCTTTCGCTGACCTTTGCAATTTTGCTGTCTGGTCATGTGACCATTTTGATGCCAGTCCTGGTACATTTTAACTACGGCAGCTCTCGAACACCCTACAATTTCAGCCATTTGGGAAATCGAGGCTCCAACTCGTCACCCACCCACAATCTTTCCTTTATCATTGTCCGATAAATCCTTCCTTTTACCCATCACGCTTGGAATTTTACTACCTATGTTATGTAGGTCGACTAACTGTGCACTCTCGTCCCTCATGTGGTCAATGGGTCGCATTCAGTTTTCATAGGGGGGTCATAATTCAGTGATCACTCAGTGTATATGGCAATATTTAAAAAGAGCAAATAAATAAGAACAGAGGGCAAAAAGGAAGGAGAGTGGAATGAATATGTATCTAAAACATTTTGAAATATTAAATATAAGGGCAAATATAGCCGGAGTTACAAGCGATTAAACAATAAATTTAAGCCGGCACCACAGAAAAGTACGAAATATCACAAATAAGATAAACCACACACACACACACACACACACAATACTTTCATCTGAAGACTCCTAAAGGAATGCAATAGTTTTACTGCTGAATTACAAGCCATCTTGATGGCTGTAAGCAAGCAGCATAATTTTCACTAACTCTCTTATTGCCTTTCAAAATGCCGTTATCAGATTCTGCTGGATTCCTGGCTACACGGGAATGACTGGAAATGAAAAAGCAGACAAAGCAACGAGAGAAGCTGCTACCTCCGACCATCCCTTTCACTCAGTACCATATACAGATTATAAATCTTCATCCACCAAAGCAGTATAAAGCAATGGCAAGATCAGACTAACAACAAACTTGTCTAATTAAGCAAACATTTCAGCCATAGCATACTAGTCTCTGATTTTGCAAACATGAAGAAGTGGCTCTTGCTTTGTTATGAATGGGCCAACACATGAATCACTCCTACCTACTCTGAGGTGAAGACCCTCCTCAGTGCACAGTCAAGTTCCACTAACAGTACAGCACTTTATGGTGAACTATCCAAAATTTGAAAGGGAACGTCTTAGAGCATTTTAAGCTGTAAAGAATGTACAGAACAACCTAGACAAGAATAAAGAGTACCATACAGCGTATCTACAGCGTATCCAGTGACAAAATTTTTAATAACTAAGTATAGAGCTTTCAGGGTTTACGAACCCCTTCATCAGCAAAAGACATTAACAAAATATAGACGTTAGAGATATAATTAAAATAAAATAAATACCAAGGGAGTTGTGCATGCTCTTATTACTGCTATAAACAAAATTAAAGCACATTCTTTGAATGATCGTATATTTCGAAAGCTTTGTGATCAAAACAGTGAAGATTTTGAACGATTGCTATCTCACTCCGAGGTTCGGTGGCTGTCAAAAGGCAACTGTCTCAACAGATTTTATGAACTCTTTGATACTGTTGCCGAGTTTTTTGAAGATAGGAACAACGACTGTAGTGCCGACCGGGCTAGCCGGGTGGGTAAAGTGCCTGTCTGGCAACCCAAAGGTCGCGGGTTTGATTCCCGCCTCAGGCTTGGATCAATGTACTGTAAAAACCTTGGGAGGTGCATTATGGCCACAGAAGCCTATGTGCCAACAACTACCAAAAAAAAAAAAAAAAAAAAACACGACCTTAGTAGTGACCTCAAGAAAATGAAAACTGATATTGCTTATCTTGCAGATTTATTTACTAGATTCAACTCAATGAACTTACATTTACAAGGACAAGATGTAACTCTTATTAAGGCAAAAACTCAAATTTCAGCATTTATTTCAAAATTAAAGCTTTTTATGTGCAAGGTAGGACGACGTGAATTGTATCAATTTCCAAATCTGTTGGAAATAGAGAAAAAAGAAAAAATAGCTGATGAAACTCTACTAACTTTTTGTAATCATCTAGAAATATTACACAGAGATATGCAGGAAAGGTTCGAAGATCTCCTTAATTTGAAAATTCCAGATTGGGTTTTAATTCCTTTTTTAAATAATGACGATGGTGAATGTTTTGTAGAAGAATTGATTGAGTTACAAAATGAAGTTGAACTGAAGCCAAAATTTCAAAATTCATATCAGGAATTTTGGTTACAAAAGAAAATCTCTGACCGTTATCCTGCATTGTGGGGAATTGTAAAAAAATTACTTCTTTCTTTTCCAACATCATATCTAGTCGAAACCGGTTTCAGTGCTGTATCTCAATTGCTGACAAAACAAATAAATTGTCTGGATGTTGTTAAACGTAGCGATTTACAACTTCTACTTACAGATATTAAACCTAATATTGAAAGTTAATAAATCTCCACCAAGCTCATCCATCGCATTAAATATTAAAATATAATTAACTATTTCCCTTACTATCATGACTTATTTATGTAATTAACTTTAATTTTTATGACTTAATTTAAGTGACTATAACTGACTTTATTTATGTAGTTGTAATTTTTTATGAAGAAGGAATAAAGTGCAGTAAATAGTTTTCTTTATAATTCACACACATACAGCAGGGCTGCATTTACGTTTTTGGAGGCAAACAGACAAATATTCATTTCAGTTATTTAGCTTCACTTTATATTGGTGGGCTAAAAAAAAGCCCTGGCGAAGGCTTTTTTTTTTTTAGGGGGGCCGGTGAACCAAAAAAGTTTGAGAAGCACTGTATTAGAACCTATAGTACTTAATACTGTGCATGGAGTAGAGGTTGAGCACACGAAAGAAGATATTTGCTGACATTAGACTTCAACTTCTATAGACTATAATTTTTCAGGAAATACATATGAAGATTGTTCCAGAAAAACGGCAGTTGAGTGAATTAACGAGGAAGATGAAAAGTTGGTTCTGTGAGTTGGACAGTAAATGGACGTTGGCTGGTGGTGGCACGCGTTCGGACTGTTTTGATAAAAGGAGTGGGAATTATAGAAGCCAATTCAGAAGAACAGTGCCCATGGAAGTATCTGTAGAAAAGGCATGGAGCAGAAACAGAACGTCTATGACACAGAGAGAGGGTCTGTTAGAGATGAGTCATTAATTAACCTAATTGTCCTCTTCTGAAGAATCTAGAAGCATGAGAGGTTTTGGGGCACTGCCCCATATGTGGGAACAATATTCCATGGTAGGGCAGATTTGCAATTTGTACAGAGTGAGCAGCTGTTTGGAAGAAAAGTAACACCGAGAGGAAAAGAGAAAACCAAGTTTTTTAGATGCAGAGGAAGCAATATTTGTAATGTGCTCGTGTCAAGAGAGTAATCCCCACTAGTGAATAGTCAGGTTAATCCCCAAAAGAGAGGTGCCTCTGTAGCCAGGTGGGAAGGAGCAGCAGTGCGTAGCACACGCTTCTTGATTAGACCGGGGTTCGAGCCCATCACCACCAAATACGGAGGATGCGGAAAGGTCAGGGAATGACCTCCGCATATTCCCGGAGCAATATGGCTTTAGTTGCTAATGCTCCTGAAAAAAAAAAAAAAAAACCAAAAACCCCAAAAGGGATACCATATTTCCCCATGTATAAGACGCTCCCATGTATAAGACTTGATTTAATTTTGGGGCCCGAAATTTAAAAAAAAAATGTATTACATAAAGTTAATGAACTCAAGTTTTTTATTCATCATAAAATTCATACAACTCCTCATCACTGTCAAAACTCCCATCCATTAGCTTGTTCTGATCTGTGTCTGATGACGAGTCACTGTCTTCATATATTGCCTTGTCCTCATATGAAGGACATATGAAGATTGTTCCAGAAAAAATATTTCCATCTATGGCATTTGAAATGCCACACTTCTTAAATGACTTAACAACGATCTCAATCTTGATATTATCCCAGGATCTTTTCACCCACGTACAAACTTCTCCTATAGTTGGTTTCTTCACTCTTCCTGCTGTCAAATTGTCCCCAGAAGACTTCATCCATTGGTTCCATTCGTCTCTCATGGCACTTTGAAGGGTTTGTTAATGCTGACATCAAGTGGTTGGAGCTGGGATGTCAAGCCTCTAGGTATGACGGCAAGTTTTGTTTTTTGCTCTGCAGCAATCTTCTTTTGTGTTTTTTGTTATGTGTGCCCTGAACTGATCAACCACCAATAGGGCAGGTTTGCATAAGAGCCCACTTGGTCACCTGCTCCAAACTTTCTCAAACCAGATCTTCATCCCATCTTGATCCATCCAACCCTTGTCATGAACGTGGACAATCACTCCTCGAGGAATGTCTTCTTTTGGCATTGTTTTGCGTTTGAAAATCAGCATAGGAAACAGCTTGGTTCCGTTGGCACAACAAGCTAGAACAACTGTATAATGGCTCTTTTCATGTCCACTTGTCTTCACAGTTACAGTTTTCACCCCCTTCTTATCAACAGTTCTGTTACTTGGGACATCAAATTGAAGGGGGACTTCATCCATATTTGCAATCTGTCCCAACTCAAACTGATGTGTCTTCCGACATTGAATGACAAAACGATGAAATTCAAGGACCTTCTGCTCATAGCTTTCAGGCATCTTTTGGGCAAATCTGATGCATGTACGCATGCTTAGTCCATTCCATTTCATGAACTGAAGCACCAATTGTGTCCTCCTTTGAAATCAGTAACTTCTTTTTCATCAGCAATTCTTCTTGCCTCATGCTGAACCATCTTTGTGGACACAGGAATTCCAATTGCCCTTTGCTCTTCAATCCATATCTTCAATTCTCTCTCTAAATCAGGCCATTTTGCTGACTTTGACTCTCATGGCCCTCTTCTGCCGTGGTGTTTTCAGCAGGGTTTCTTCTTCCCGTAGCCAGTCTCTGATTGTTTTCTCAGTTGGAGTAGGAGGATCAGACTTACGTTCAGCAGCATGATTTCCATTCCCTTTTGCAAACTGGTTCACTTTTAACTTGAATTCAGCACTGTACGAAAATCTTTTCTGAGCCATTTCTGGGCAGAACGTGGCAAAATGTAACCTAATATACCGGTAACAAGTGCGAAACAATGAGCGCAAAGACAAGCGGGAAATGCAAGTAAAAAAATCTACAACCACTGTATAAGACGCACCCAGTGTTTAGACCCCAAATTTTTCGAAAAAGGGTGCGTCTTATACATGGGGAAATATGGTATATTATCTTGTCTTGAAATCGGAGTGTCACCAAGATAAGCATAGGAGCAGAAGAATCCAACGTTTCTCGTCGTTTTTGTGTTGGCTTTCTTTACCTTCGCTGAATATCGTTCCCATATCTAGGGCAGTGTTCCCTTAACCTCTCTCACAGGCTTCCATTCAAAAAAGGGCAATTAGGTTAATTAATGACCCATCTCTTACAAAGTCTCTCCACTCTATCTCTTAGACATTCTGCTTCTGCTGCATGCCTTTTCGCACTGTTCTTCTTAATTGGCTTCTGTAATCCCCCCCCCCCAATTCTAAACCAGTCTGACTGCGTGCCACAACTAGCCAAGATCCATTTACTGACCAACTTTGAATTCACAGAACCAAATTTTCTTCTGATTTATTCCTTCAACTCCTGTTTTCTGGAAAAACCTCCCTTTGTACATACAGTACTTCCTGAAAATTATAATTTGCAGAATTCAAGTTTAATGTCAACAGATATCTTCTTTCATCTTCTCAACCTTTAACACAAGCACAGTACTAAGTATTATAAATTCTAATACCCTTCATGTTTTGGATTTTCTTTAAAAAAAAAAGCATAGAGTCATGGGCTTCAGCGAGAGAAAGCATCTTTTAAAGTTATATTTTTTGAAGTAATTGTAATACCTGCATTTTTGCAACTTGAATTTGCTCCAATGCAACTGATATATTAGGGAACAATGTGAGTATAATACGATTTTTGTGTTGGCTCATGCACGATTTCGTCTGTGAGTAACACCAGGTGAATGCAAAACCTGGTACCAAGCTGAATGCAGAAAGCTGCGCAGCAATACATAAGTTTACGAAGCTTAAAAAATGTCAAATGTCGAATGTGTGAGAGCTATATTTCCTATTTACTGTAGTTTTATTGGTCAGAGACACACTGTTGTCGTTTGCTGTATTCACTAGATAACACGTGGTATTGTAGGCCGACTCATTTTTAGGAACTCACATTTTTCTATTCGAACAGAAATTTCGTGAGCAGATAGCATGAGCAGAGGAGCACAATTCTGGAGGTCACTACCATAAAACAATAAAAACAATTTGCATTTTCTGGTTTATTGGGCTTTTCATTTAGTGCAATCTAATTATAAACTGATAGTAAACTCGATCTTACTGCATTTACAATAATACCGATAGCGGGAATTGTGTGTGTTTTTTATGTTATTATGGTGAAATGTGTTTCCCCTTCCATGAAATCTTCAATCATATAAAAAAGATAAATAAATTTTTGCTTCATTCTTAAACAATTTTATCGGGTTTCTAACTTTTTTTTTAATATTTTTACTTACCAGACTGAACCTTTTTTTTTTTTTTTTTTTTTAAGTGCTTTGCCCCTATCCTTATTTTTCCCATAAGCCCTGTTGTTTTTAATGCATGAAATACCATAACGCGGAGATTTTTAGGAACCACGTTATAGCAGAATTGACTTTACTACTACAAGAAAAAGAAGATAATTTGCCCACCCAAATCATATTAGAAGTGTGCAGTTAAGGGTAAGAAGCATTGATATTTTATAATGGCATGTCACAACAGTCATCAGTGATGAAACATAAGTTCACTCACTTCTATGTACGAATAAAGCATGGTTCTTTCAAGGTAAAATAAGTTTCTATGAAAAAGTACTTTTTTGTTTTTGAGACCACTAAAATTTTACTGCAATATTGGAAAAAAGATCTACCTAGAAAAGGATGTAAATTGTCAAGTCATATGCAAAATATGAAATTAAATGTTATGGAATAGGACTGTATTAAAGCAAATGTCATTCTCTCACTCAAGAACCACAATTTCATAAAAATATAAATATTTAATTATGTAGGTGGAGTGGCAGTTCTTCAAAGGTGAAGTTGACAAATGATTTCAAATGAAACTAATAGTAGTAATCTACAGGAAGTTATTTAAAGAGATTTACAAAAGTAGCCTTGTAGATTTTCCAGTAAAGGTATTAGGAACTTCCATAACAAGAATCTGAAATCATGCTGAATTCCAGCCCTATATTAAATCGATTATATTAAAAGAAGCAGCAAAAGAGGTAAATAAATCTTTAGCCATAATTTTGAGAGAATCTTGGATTCGGTGGGGGGGTGTTTCCTATGAATTGGAGATGTGCAGATGTCTCCCCTATTCTTAAAGGTGGATTCAGGCCAGAAGTTATTATAGACCTGTTAAACTTGATTTCTGTTGCAGGTTTAATCACTAACTCCATTATTTTAATGATTAAAGAAATAATGCAGTTATGTGGCAATCACAGCATGGGTCTGTTGAGCAAAGATCTTGTCTGACCAATCTAATTAGCTGCTATGACATAGTAACAAAGGGACTGGATTCAAAAATTAATTCTGATGTTGTATACTTAGATTTCAGCAAAGCTTTTAATACCCTTCTGCATGAGAGACTGCTATATAAATTGGAGCAGTGTGGCATTGGAGTCAAGTTACTGCTATGGATAAAGGAATGGTTGAGCAACAGAAGGCAGAGAGTGGTTATTAATTGACACTACTCTTCTTAGACTGATGTTATTAGTAAAGTACATTAGGGTTCAGTGCTAGGCCCTTTATTATTTCCAATATTTATTAAAGGTATTGAGGAGACATCAAGTTTAATATCTAAGTCTGCAGATGAAATTAAGGTTAGCAGGGCAATTAATGACAGAAATAGGGGTATGCTACTGAACAAGATCTAGAAAAATTAGACAGGTGAGCTGAGAAGTGGCAGTTGACAGATGTGAGGTATTGCATATTGGCAGTAGTAATCACCGATTAACATACGAATTAGGTGGTACCACACTGAAGTTAGCGGAGAAAGAAAAAGACCTGCTGGTGATTGTACACTTTGACAGGAAGTTTTCTGAACAGTAGACAGACTGCTAGGACAGCTCATGGGCTTCTGTCAGTGATATATAGGAATTTTCCCAGCAGGGACAAGGAGGCAATTGTCCTGTTTTATAAGGCGTTGGTTAGGCCATATCTTGAGTACTTCATACAGGTCTGGAAGCCTCGTTTAAGAAAGGATTTGGATCTGTTGGAAAGGATGCAGAGAGGAGCATCAAGGTCAGCGACAGAAAAAGAGGTACCGTTACATAAAAGACTTCAGTTTTATAAATTACATCAGGAAAGTAGGCACCTGCAGGGGGGGGGGGGACCAGATTGAAGTGTTTAGAGCTTTAAATGGATTGAGTAAATTAAATGCAGATGACAGCTTAATTCTTGTTGAGATGACACGTGAAGGGTATATAAATTTAAAAGAATGGTTGTAGGATAAATAAGAGAAAATTTGCTCAACCAGAGAGTGATTAATTATTCGAAGCAACTTCCATTTGGTGTTGTGGAGTTGGGTAGATTGAACGAATTTAAGAAAGAATTAGACAAATAATTAGAAGGGATGGACAGCATTAGTAGAGGCATTTGATGCAAGAAAGCAAGCTTAAGCAGCATCAGCCAAAAAAAAAAAAAAAAAACCACTTCCACTTCACCCCTCTGTTTGTTCAAAATACCTGTCCAGCTGAGCCTTAAACTTATTTAGGCTATCAACTTCCACGACAGATGAGGGTGTGTTTTGATTGATGCTGTATGAGCTTGCTTCTTTACATCATTTGTATTATTTGTACTAATACTGTATTTTTATAATATAAGAGAGTAAGAAATTGTGCATGTGACTGTTGCATTTTACAGCTGTGTACATAAGTAACTTGTACCAGCACAAACAGAGATGTAAATTACTCATGGACCCAAAAATAAATTTTTGGGGCAACAAAGCATTAAAAATTTATTTTTTATTTTTTTTTTTTAATGCACTTCAATAGTGCCATTCCAGGGGAACAGGGCACATCTTGTTGGTGGGTATCAAAAAATGCAAAATTTTTTTTTTTTTTCATTTATTTGTACACAATTATTTGCAAATTATATACAAAACTTACAAAGAAGATATATATGCAATTTTATATACATTAACATTCTGATTATACATATATAAGATACTACATTAGCATTAGTAGAGGCATTTGATGCAAGAAAGCAAGCTTATGCAGCATCAGCCAAAAAAAAAAAAAAAAAAAACCACTTTCACTTCACCCCTCTGTTCATTCAAAATACCTGTCCAGCTGAGCCTTAAACTTATTTAGGCTATCAACCTCCACGACAAGGGATGGAAGTCTGTTCCACCAACCAACCACCCGCTGGCTAAAGGCAAATTTCCGCACGACTATCCTACATCTGTCTTTCCTCAATTTGAATTTATGCCCTCTCAGGTGATTATTCTGAGCTAGAGGAAGAATCCCATCAGCATTGAGCATGCTCAAACCATTCAAGGCTTTATACACCTCTATCAGATCACCTCGCTGGTGCCTAGTCTCCAGACACTGTAATTTGCAAAACTTAAGCCTTTCTTCGTGAAAGCACCCCTTTGTTCCATTCACTAATCTTGTTGCCCTTCTCTGTACTCGTTCCAGCAGCTCTACATCCTTCTTGAAATGAGGCCTCCAGACCTGTATACAGTACTCTAGGTGTGGCCTGACCATTGCCTTATACCAAGGGAATAATCACCTCCTTATCCCTGCTGGAAAAATTCCTGTATATCATTGACAATACTCCATGAGCTACTCTTGCAGCCCGTCTGCACTGCTCAGAGAACTTCATATCTGCCTGCACAACCACCCCCAAGTCCCTTTCATTCTCTACCACTGTCAGTGTAGTACCACAGAGTTGATACATTGCTCTGGGGTTGCTGTTTTCCATGTGTAGTACTTTACATTTGTCAATGTTAAACTTCATTTGCCACCTCTCAGCCCATCTGCTCAACCTTTCCAGATCCTGTTGCAGCAGCATAGTGTCAGTAGTGTCCTTGACAACCCTGCCAACCTTTGTATCGTCTGCAAACATGGACATTAAGCTTGATATACCATCATCAATCTCATTTATAAATACAGAAAACAATAATGGACCCAACACTGAGCCCTGAGGGACTCCACTAATAACATTAGTCCACGATGAGCAGTGTCCATTGATTACCACTTTCTGTCTTCTCCCCCTCAACCACCCCTTTATCCATAGCAGCAATTTGCCTCCAATGTCACACTGCTCCAATTTGTGTAGCAGTCTTCCATGTGCAACAGTATCAAAAGCCTTTCTAAGATCCAAGTATATAATATCAAAGCTATTCCCTGCATCCAGTTCTTTTGTGACTGCATCATAGTATCCAATCAAATTGGTCAGGCAAGACTTCCCCTTAACAAAACCATGCTGTGTCCGAGCTATAACTGAAGTTTTGTCTAAATGATCCTGCAGTGCTGCTTTAACCAGTGCCTCCATTAATTTTCCTGGAACAGAAGTTAAGCTCACAAGTCTATAATTACTTGTGTCAGTCTTTGATCCTCCTTTGTGAATTGGGGTCACATTTGCACATTTCCAGTCTATGGGTACCTCCCCTGAGTCCAAGGATGCTCTCATAATTATGGCTAAGGGTTTGCTTACTTCCTTTGCTGCCTCCTTTAATATAACTGGATAGCTCCCATCCACCCCGGCTGCCTTTCTTGTGTTTATCTTCAACGATTTCTCCTCCACTTTACTCCCAGTTATTTCAAGATTCTGTAGCTTACTGCTAGAGTTGAATACACCTCTGGCATTCCCCTTGCTGAATAACTCCTCATGTGTGAATGTCGATGCAAAATATTCATTTAGTTCGTTAGCTACCTGAGCAGAATCATCAACAGTTGACCCATCAATATCAAGTGGACCAATCTGATTCATCCCCTTCCTTCTAGAGTTTACATAAGTAAAGAACTCTTTACTGTTTTTCTTTGCATCCCTTGCCAATGATTTCTCGTAATCTGCCTTCGCCTGCCTAACCTCCTTTGTAACTTGGTTGCATATCAACTTGTATCTATCATAGGCTTCTGTGTCATGTGTTAATTTGTAAGTATCCCATACATTTTTCTTCTCTGCCATATGCCTCATTAATTCATCTGACATCCATTTTGGCCTAAACCCTGAACAATATTTCTTAGTTGGTATGTAAAGCCTAGTAGCTTCCAAGATAAGTTCTTTGAATGCTTCCCATTTTGAATTTGCTGTTGGTAACATCATCAGTTGGTCCCACTGTATAGAATTTAAATAGTCTCAGTCCATCTTAGTCGCCTTTACGGAAGCAATAACCCTTCCCTTTACCCCTAATGGTAGTTACCTCTTTGAGTAAATCCCACTTCAGCACACTGTGATCACCCACCTAGTGGTTCATTTATCTGCAGATTCTTAATGCATGAAGAATCACTGCTGATAATCAAATCAAGAGTATTACTCCCTCTAGTTGCCTCCCGAACATGCTGATGTAGAAAACGATCATCCAATAAATCCATAAAAGCCCTGCTAGTGTGTGAGTGACCAGCCCCCAAATTCCAGTCAATATCTGGGAAATTAAAATCTCCCATTATAAGACTCTCTGATTTACTGGCCCACTCTATTTCCCTGTACAGTTTCTTATTATACTCATCAGAGTCATTAGGCCTATAGCACACTCCTACTCTCAATTTTGATCTCCCAATGTTTATGTCACACCAAACTGACTCAACACTGCACTGTCCAGCGATGTCGACTGGCTTCACTTCCTTGGTTTTTATGTGATTCTTAACTAATAGCATAACCCCTCCCACCTTCCTATCCTGTCTATCCTTTCTGTAGACGTTGTACTCCCCAAATTCCAGTTCTGTATCCTTTATATCTGTGTGACACCACGTCTCTGATATCCCAACAATATCTGCCTTTGATGTTTTGAGCAATACCTCAAATTCATAAAATTTATTTACTAAACTCCTAGCAATGGTGTACACGCAAGTATACCTGCACCTGTTTCTATTCTTAGCTACCCTAACACAACCCATGTGTTTATTTGTACCGCAATGGCTCCCAGCAGTCTCTGAAATATCATGCATCTTGTTTTTCAGGCTTCTGCTTATTCTAATAGAAGCAGTGCAAGAATCTCTTTCACCTCTGCCAGTGGCTTACTGTCAATCTATTGGTCTTTGTCACCCCCCAAGCTAGCAGTTTTCTGACCCACCGAACACTGCCTCGATGGCATCAGCAAATATTCTTGCAGATATTATATGTGACCTGTTTGCTTTGTGTCCGTGTATCCCAGAATCGACGGTGCCTCTCCACCTAGTTATTCTGTTCTGGCATAGAGCCTGTACGAAGCAAGCGTTGGTGAGATATTACTATCTCACCAATGCTAATACAAGACAGCTACTGCCTGATGCCCTTGTCTAGCCCCAGATTTACATTATCTGTTCATGGCAAAATGCACAATTCCTGCACCCACTGGAGGTAGTGCAATATTGGTGAGTGCCAGTGATCTTGATGTCAAATGGAGAAACCTCTACAAATTATCTTCTGTACCAACGAGAAACTAATTATTATAAAAATCAGATATATACATCACATTTTTTTAAATGTGTTCAGAGTCTCAGAATTCCTGACAACCAGGAAGACCAGTATATAATTAGATTACATACAATGGGCAAAGTTTAGCTACATAAAGTACTCAACAAGGAAACCTATACCCCCACAGAGACCACCTACACATTCAATTAACAGCACTGTGTAGTCTGTTTGCTAGAACTTTTAAACCTGCTGACAAACACAATGTGATAGCTTCAAACTCTTTCACATAAACCTTCTGTTTCACAGAAACAAATCTTAACAATAACAATTAACAGAAATGTATATAATACCAATTGTCATAAATAACACAACATTATTAACATTAATCAACACTATAAGAATTTACATAAATCTTCTGTTTTCACATAAAACCTTTTTCGTTTGTGAAGTAAATCTCCAGGAGAATCCGAAGTTCTTAGTTAAGTCCTCAATGTAAACACTCTTCTCGAGAAGATTTGCAGAGCATTAAAATTATCAGTGTTCAACTAGGATATTTAAATTGTTCTCCATTAAGTTTGGAATCACAGACATTAGATGCTCTAGGTTGAGAATACAATGGACAGTTCAGAAGTACATGAATCCATGTTTCATATTCCCCACATGTGCAGTACGGGTCAGGCTTCAGACTGCAGTCAAATAACTTAGCCCAGAGAGACTCATGCCCTGTTAGCAGATAAGAAGTTGTCATAGAAGGCCTAAACCATGAAATAACTCCAGGGGGTTACAGAGTATTATAGTGAACAACCACTGAGTGAACCAGACAGTAGTGGGAAAATAACTGTATTCTGTTTCTTGTTAGATTTTAGCTCTATCCAGAATAAGCTGTTTCCTTCCTGGGCTTACTTGACACCATCAGTTCACCTTGCTCTTTTTTTTTTTTTTAATGTAAACCCCAAACACAAGAGGTATTAGAACCTATAGTACTTAGTACCGTGCTTGGGTTGGAGGTTGAGAAGACAAAAGAAGATTTGTTGACATTGAACTTGAACTTCTGTAGACTGTAATTTTCAGGAAATACGTATGAAGGAAGGTTGTTCCAGAAAACGGCAGTTGAATGAATAAACGAGGAAGATAAAAAGTTGGTTCTGTGAGCTTGAAGTTGGACAGTAAATGGATGTTGGCTGGTGGCGGCATGTGTTCGGACTGTTTTGAAAGAGAGAGCAATTATAGAAGCCAATTCAAAAGAACAGTGCCCATAGAACTATCTGTAGAAGAGGCATGCAGCAGAAACAGTACGTGTATGAGAAAGTGAGTGGAGAGACTCTGTTAGAGATGAATCATTAATTAACCTAACTGCCCTCTTCTGAATGGAATCAAGAAGCCTGAGAGAGGTTTTGGGGGCACCACCCCAGTTGTGGGAATAATATTCCATGGCAGGGTGGATTTGCGATTTATACAGAGTGAGCAGCTGTTTGGAAGAAAAGTAACGCCGAGAGTGAAAGAGAAAAACAAGTTTTTTAGATACAGAGGAAGCAATATTTGTAATGTGTTTGTGCCAAGAGAGATTAGAAGTCAGGGTAATCCCCAAAAGAGATATATCATTTTGCCTAGAAATCGGAGTGTCACTAAAGATAAGCATGGGAGCAGAAGATTCCTTTTTTGCGAGAAATAAGACAAGACTGAGTTTTACAAGGGTTGAAATAAACTAAGTTGTCTTTGCCCTGCTGTAGAATTACCTGAAGATCGGCATTTAAGGAATTGGTAGCAGATTTTTGAGAAGTTGAAGCTTATTGAGCAGGACAAGGTTTCTCAAAATGGAAAGTTAATGCAATGTGCTATCATCAGCAAAACTATGGATATGATTTCCAGTCAATGGAAGAAGGTCTTTATACAAGAGGAAGGTCTTATATAAGAGGAAAAGAGTGGGGGACAGAACTGAACCTTGGGGGACACCGACATTAGAGGAGAAGTTAGAAGACAGAGAGCCATCTACCATCACCCTCAGTGAGCGATCAGAGAGAAAACTGGATAACCAATTACTAAAAACAGTTGGCAAACCATAAGATGGAAGCTTGTTTAGAAAACCTTTATGCCAAACATGATCGAAAGCCATTGAGATGTCAAGAGCAACTGCTTGTGTTTCACCAAACTTTTTCATTAAATTTGTCCATAAATGAGTAACATAAGCCAGAATATCACCAGTGGATCGACTCTGATGGAATCCATACTGGCGATCGTTGATCTGACGGAAGATTTCCAGGTAGTTTAAGAGTTGGTGATTAATTGATTTCTCCATTACTATAGAAAGAGTAGAATTAATTGCAATGGGACAATAATTGGATGGGAGGGATTTGTCACCCTTTTTAGGAACTGGCTGGATATGAGCAAATTTCCAAGCAGATAGAAAAACACCTTTGGAATAAGAAAGTAAAAAAAGGCGGCAAAGAACAGGAGTGAGTTCAGGAGCACAGGTTTTGAGAGCAAGTGGAGAAATACCATCGAGACCTGGAGCTTTCTTAGCATCAAGATTCGTCAAAATCCTTCTGACATCCTTTTGACGGAAGACCACAGGAGGCATTGAATGGAGAGTGTTGGAAATGGTGGGAGGTGTTTTACCATGATCATTAATACATGAGTTGGAAGAAAAATGGGATGCTAGCAGGTCAGCTTTATCCTTGGCTGAAGTGACAACAGAACCATCTGGTTTGGACAGAGGTGGAGCAGAGATGGGCAAAAGTTGTGGCTAATAGCTTTGGCAAGAGACCAGAATGCTCGGCTACTATTAGGGCAAGAAGCAAGTTTTCTACTCTTAGCCTGTTCAATTTGGACTGATTAATAACTACTTTACAATTGTTGCGAGCTTTGGTGTAGGCAGAAAATGAAACGGAAGAATTAGAAACAAGCCAATTACGATATGCAACATTCTTCTCTTGAACAGCCTTAGCACATTTATAGGAAAACCAAGGTTTAGATAAAGGGCGAGATTTTAAAGTGGAGTGTGGGATAAAGGATTCCATTCCTGCAAGAATAATTTCACTGACACAATCTGAGCAAACGTTGGCATCAGAAGTTTTGAAACAGTAATCCCACCAAAGAAGAGAAGAAAAGAAGTCTCGCTGGTCATCCCATTTTGCATTCTTGTAATGCCAAACAACACGAGGTTGGGAATAGCCATGAGATAAAGGTTCCATTGGAGGAGAGACAATCACCAAGTTGTGATCTGAAGTGCCTAAAGGACCTCTCACTTCGACTGTGTACTTAGAAGGATTGTTTTTGAGAAAAAGATCAAGCGTATTGGCTGTATGATTAGGATTGTCTGGTATTCTTGTAGGTAAATGAACAATCTGTGCAAGATCATTAGTAAATGCAAAAGCCTCAGCATCTCGACCAGCTGGGTCAGTGTGACTAGAAAACGGAAGCAAGCTGGAGTTGTGAACATTAAAATCACCCAGCAAAATTACCTCACTATAAGGAAAGTTGGACTGGAGAAAGTCAAGTTGCAAAGAGGGGAATTCAAAGAGCTCCAAGTGATTAGTGGAGTTGGGAGAACGGTAGAGACAACAGATGAATTTGACACAATGAGGTAGAGAGATTTTAAGTCAGAGAAGATCAAAGAGAGGAGATTTCAAATTGCTAAGTCTCTGACTGGGAATATCAGAACGGGCATATGCACCAGTACCACCTTTGAGGCGAAAGGAATTATACAGTGAATAATTTGGGCATCTGAGATGAGCAGTAGTTGAATCAACCGATAACTGAGATTCTGTCAGAAAAAGTACATGGGATATGACAGACTGCAAGTGGAAATGGACATCGTTGAGATTTGAATTGAGACCACGTATATTTGTGAAATGAATTAGGAAGTGCTTGGGAAGTTTAGATCTTTTCGCAGATAAGCTTGCTCTATTAGTTTGACAATTCATGGTGTATTCAATAGTAAGAAAAAAGTGGGTGGACATGCTGTATGAAGTAATGAAATTTTTGGATATGGCGTACACAAGGTAAGAATATACCCAGTTCCTTGACATAACATGGCCTCGACAATGCTCCCCACATACACACTACTCGGACTCCCTCCAGTCACTATCTGGCAGGGTAGAGGTAGCAAGATAATACACTAGCTGAGCTGGAAGCCTCCTAGAGTGTTACCAATAGGTTCGGTCCGGTGTACTAACTAGCGGCCGGCCTGCGAACACAGTTTTAGAGCTGTACCCTCGAAATGTAAGGAATATTGGATCTCACCACGATGTTCATTGTAACCTCAAAAGTCATCAGTCATACTGCATGATGGAAGAGATAGGGAAGGGTTGACTGGAACTTAGCTCTAGATACTAAACATGGCTTCCAACCACTTCAAGCCTCCAGGGGTCGTGGTGCCACATCTCGACCCCTGCGTACGTTGATTCACACCTGGGTGGTCACCCACCATGTACTTGTGCATGGAGGTTATACCCGGGATTACTAACAGTCCCATCATCGTGAGGTGTAAGCAGAGGATTTGGCTGTCACAGACCATCCGGACTTCGCCAAAATTGGTTCCACTTGACTTGAATGTCATTCGAATATCAGTTCCATCAGCGTTTTAGACTCCCAGGTAGCAAGTACAGCTTGTCTGGCATATCTGAAAGAATGTCTGTGACAACCTCAAGGACCAATTCTTGATTCCTCTTTGTGCATATTTGCATTCATTTTTGCTTCAGCTATGTGTTTTGCTAGTCTCTCTTCTCACAAACACTATCACTATCAGTTTGTGGAGACCCTGAATACAAGTAGAGTAACGCACATACATATGGCTGCACAAATAACAGTGCAGTTAATAGGTTGGATTAGAGTATGTAACCAAGTCAAGTGTTCCCAGAGCAGGTCACAAGTACAACTGGATGGGTACCACAACCAGTATCGAATGGCACACCCCAAAAGAATCAAAATAGCAGAAGTGTTTACATCATTAAAATTAACAATAAAAGAATTGGAAACAAATGATTAATAAGGATACAAGTTAATGATAATAACATTATGTACAGCAGTACAAAACTGTTGACTGTAACAACACATTTGGATCAGTGATAAGCAAAAGATGGCCATTGTCACAAACATTATAGGGAAAAGTCAGTGTCAAATATAGAAGAATAAAGTTAATATAGTAGTGTATATAAGAGTTGACATTGATAAAGAGATTGCTTTTCGGAAATTGTTAAGTGATGTGTAGAAGATGTTTTAAAATCCAAATGGCTTATGTGAATTTCATCAAGAGATAATTAAAATGAAAGACAACATTAAATCTGCAGTCAAAGAGAACTCAAAGGTCTTTGTGAATTTTAACTTTAGTGATTAGAGTATGAAATCTAAGGAGAGTATGAAAATTTATGTCAAAAGGCCTCTTTTTGAAATAAATTTGAAAATTTTTAGATTTAGAAAGATTTAGTGGAAAAATAATCCTTGAGTTTTTTTTTTAATGGTGAGAGAGAGAGAGAGAGAGAGAGAGAGAGAGAGAGAGAGAGAGAGAGAGAGAGAGAGAGAGAGAGAGAATTCAGCTCAGGACCCTGGGGTGTACTCACCAGACATGAGCCCCTGAAATGACCAGATAATGATTGAAAGAATAACATAAGTATTATTTATTTGTACACAATTATTTACAAAAATTACAAAGAAGATCTTGTGCAATGCCGGATGATTCCATCAACTTCTTAAAGCCATTAATGTAAACTATTATAGTTTGAGGGTTGAGTGGATTAGCAAGGAATTTGGGGATATCCCCAGAAATTTAGAAGAGTAAGCAGAGAAGGTGGATGAACTGCATAAAAAGCAGAGCTAATATTTGTGTAAATAATGTCTACTTGACATTTGTCATTTAGCATTTTTAGGATGCAAATGTTTGTGTAAAGAAGATTAATTATTGAACATTTGGTGATACCATAATGCATGTGTGCCATATGTATTGGGAAGAGTTGATAAGTTAAGAAAGGTAATTAAACTGTTCAAGAATAGAAGAGGAAACTGAGATGATGTGGTCATCTTTATGAGCTTTTGGATTTTTACATTCCTTTTGACATTCCCATACCATCCTAAGATTGCTTAATTTATCTTTGACTGGATGTCTCCGACCTTGATTTTTTTCCTTATTTGCTCATTTGTAATATATGGTCTTGCCGTTGCTTCCAACTGTTAGTTCATTTTTGACTCTCATTTTTGAAGATTGTGATCTTTGATAATTTTCTGCATTTATCATGCAACTCTCGACTCCATATGTTAAAATAGGCTTAAAACTATTATGAACAGTTTTTTTTTAAATTCCAACCAGTGCAGTTTTTCCATATAGGTTACCACCCTCCCTAAATTTCAGTTTCATTATTACTAATTATAATTCAAAACTAATTAATATTTCTTTGTCAAGATTTTTCAAACGTGCATGATACAAATGTGCTAATGATTTTTGCATCAACCTTGACTATACTTTTTGGTGTGATCAGCATGTCAAATATCAGCTTGTGCAGTGTGTTCATTCTAGGACTATTTTCAGGTTGCATATGTGGTCTCCTTTTAAAGGATGCTTAGTGCAGTCTGGGTGCCCAGTTTGTGAATAATATTTGCTTTTGTGTTCCTTGTACTTATGTGTTTTGTTGTATCATAACTAAAAAATATTTAGTTTTATTGTGCAGTTAAGAATTGGGCTGTTGAAAAATTATTGTAATTTTCAGTCATAAATAAATGTAAAAAGTGTACAAATTTTACAGTCTTTTTTTTTTTTTTTTTTTTGGTTAACAATCAGAGAAAAAAAAAATTATATAAAAATAAGGACATACTCTTTCTGGCCTAAACATAATGCAGATAACAAAGATTTTGTTAGAATATTTATTATAAGCACAAAAGAAAACAGTTGTTTCTGTGAAACAGTATTGTGCAATCAGTACTGTTTGTTTTCAGTGTGACAAATTCAATAATGTTTTCAATGAATAAAATTATTTTATGTGGACTACAACTGGAATGACTTGAAACTCTTAATGAGGAGAGGTAAGGCATGGGTGCTCACTGAAACATTTGAATAATGGTTTTGATCTATCTACTCTAGGAGAAGCAAATATTGTGATACATTTAAATGAAGCATACACACACACACTATAGACTTGTAATTTTATAACGAGGAGGTTAGAAAAAGACAGAAATTTTCAAAATAATTGATTGTTTAAAGTTTTTTGTAATGTTTGAAGACTTCAGCTGTTTTTAAAGAAACCACAAGATAATGTTGATTCAACATTAATTGTTAGGTTGCATTTTTTAGACGTAGTCTGCCATAATGAAATTTGTGCAGAAATAATGCCAGTGAAATTCCTTGCTTTTAAGTCTGATGCCATGACAAATGTCTCTGAACAAATGTAGCAGATTATTGTTATCCACTGTGAAAAGGAAGGAACAATACGTGAAAGATTTTGAGACTTTTTCAACCTACAAGCACAGAATTCAGAGTTTCTCAGCACATTAGATGCATTTAGAACATTATTTTTAAAGACTTGTCACACAAACATATGATGGAGCAAGTGAGGCAAATGTGGTGCATAGACAGTAATCAGAGACATATAAAAATGCACATTTTCTACATTGTTATTCCCACCTCCTCATTTTAATAATGGAAAAAGGCAGCTTCCCATAGCTACTTTCTGTCGTGAATAATGTTTCTCAGTGGGTCCATTGAGAAATATTATTCCACTTTGTATTCATTCAAATACAAGATGGAATCTTATCTGCAGAATTGTGAATACAGTTTATGAAAATAAAGTTGCTTTAAAAAATGATTCCAAGAACTGCGGAAAATGAACCAAAGTGCAACAGTTCAAGCAGCTAAAATGATGAAAATTTACTTTTTAGGGCTGTCATATTTCCATCACATTATGATGCATGTAGAAGTTCTGTGTGATCAGTTACAAAATTGGAATGTTCCCCATTGTCTATTTTTTGTTGCACTGGAGACATTTCAAAGACGGATTTTCACATTTGAAAATAAAACCATCAGAATTTAACTGATCCCAAGTAAGAATCAGTTGAAGCAGTAATGAAAAAAGAAACAAAACAAGTGAAGGAAAGTTGTTTCTGTGAATGAGATCTGCAAAAGAAAGATTTAAATGTGCAAAATGTCTGTTTGCACCAATATCGTGTAATTCTGAACATTTTCAGCATAAAAGCAGCATTTTTGGTTACTTTTAGAAGAACTGAATGAATTTGTTATAGCATATCCATTTCTTGACAGAGAAAGAGTACAAACCAAACTTTGTTCTTTATGAGCAACCTGAGTTTTGTCAAGGCTTGGATGATATGAAAATGTATGAAGTGCTGCTTAAGAGCAGCCAGGACTGACTCTTTTTAAGGAAATATGTTCACTTTTAAAAGCTTTATATTAACTATTTATGTTACACACTTCTCCAGTTTATAAGTAGTTTTAATCCTTTTATTTCCAAAAAGGATCAAGACATTTTTTAATAAGCATGATGTCGGAATACCATCTCTCTGCACTGCATTAGACATGTTAAGTTGAGAGAATATCATGGTAGAGAACATTGATGACTTCTATGATAGAGTTACTACCAAGTTTGTTCTTTAGAGGGAGAGGAGAATGGATTGCATATGTAAGTAGGTATTTACACAATGGTAATGTAGCTGTTTTTGTAAGCCATTCTTAATTTTTGTCTCAGTATGTTTGAATATAATGATGATTGAATATTATAAATAAGTTATAATTAAAAACCAGTTTGATGTTATTTCTGACTGAAATCTTACATGTCACATTTTACAGCTAATTTGTCTTTTTCATGAAAAGAATGTAACTGGTTTCCTACATTTCCTGCTCTACATATTTAATTTTTTATATCCATGTCTAATCTTTCTCCTTCATCAAAGACTATTTTCAAATACTATTCACTAATTTTTGAGTATCTAGTGACATCCAGTCACTAGTATCTAGTCAAACTAATAGAATAAACTCTCATCTATGAAAAGATCTAAATCTCCCAAACACTTACTCATTCATTTCACAAATAAACATGGTCTTAGTTTCAATCTCTGTAGTGTCTGTTTTCACTTACAATCTGTCAAACTCCATGTACCTTTTCTGACAGAAACCCAGTTATCAGTTGATTCAGTTCCAAATTATTCATTGTATGATTCCTCTTACTTCAAAGGTCACACTTGTGCATATGTCCGTTCTGATATTCCCTGTCATAGACAGGGAATATCAGAACAGACATATGCACAAGTCTTTGGAATCTCCTCTTTTCTACCTTCTCCGGCTTAAAATCTCTTTACCACATTCTGTCAAATTCATCTGTTGCCTCTATTGTTCTGCACTAATCACTTGGAAATCTTTGACTTCCTCTCTTTGAAACTCAAACTTCTCCAGTCTAACTTTGATAACATAACAGTGAGGTTATTTACCTTGCTGATTTTAATGTTCACAACTCCAGCTGGCTTCAGTTTTCTAGGCACGTGGACCCAGCTGGTCGAGATGCTGAGGCTTTTACAGTTACTAATGACCTTGACCTTGAACAGATTATTCATTTACCTTCCAGAATACCAGACAAACCTAACCAAGCAGCCAACACATTTGATCTTTTTTTCTCACAAATAACCCTTCTAAGTACACGATCCAGGTCAGTGGTTCTCTAGGCACCTCAGATCACAACTCGATGATGGTTTCTTCTCTAATGGAGCCTTTCTCTCGGTGCCATTCCCAACCTTGTGTTATTTGCCATTACAAGAATGCAAAATGGGATGATCCGTGAAGTTTCTTCTCTTCTTTTCCTTGGTCAAATTACTGTTTCAAATCTTCTGATGTCAAGTTGCCATTCCCAGATCACGTCAGTGAAATTATTCTTGTAGGAATGAAATCCTTTATTCCACACTGCAACTTAAAATCTTGTCCTTTATTTAAACCTTGATTTTCCAATAAATGTGCTGAGGCTGTTCAAGATAAAAATGTTGCATATCACAATTACCTTGTATCCAAATCTCCAGGTTCATTTTCTGCTGTACCAAATCTTGCAACAATTGTAAAGCAGTTATTAATCAGTCCAATCTAGATTTTGAACAGGCTAAGAGTAGAAAACATGCTTTTTGTCCAAATGGTAGGCGAACATTCTCTTTCCAAAGCATTGGCAACACCTTTTTCCCATCTCTGTCAAAACCAGATGGTTCTATTGCTACTTCAGCCAAATATAATGCTGACTTGCTAGCATATCCTACCCTTCTTTTAACTCGTGTATTCATGATCTTTGTAAACTACCTCCTACCATTCCCAGAACAATGCATTCAGTGCATCCTGTGATCTTCTGTCAAAAGGATGCTATAAGGATTTTGAACAATCTTAATGCTTAGAAAGCTCCAGATTGCAACGGAATTTTTCCACTTGTTCTCAAAACCTGTTCTCCCGAACTCACTCCTGTTCCGTGTCACCTTTTTTCACTTTCTTATTCCAAAAGGTCAAGTCTTGTAAATAAGCTTCCATCTTATGATTTTCCAGCTGTTTTTTGTAATTTGTTATCCTCGGTGATTGTTCACTGCGGGTGATGGTAAATGGCTCTCTGTTTTCAAACTTCTCCACTAACTGGTGTTCCCCAAGGTTCAGTTGTTTCTCACACTATTTTCCTCTTGTATATTAATGACCTTCTTCCATTGACCAGAAATAACATCCATTGTTTTGCTGATGATAGCATTTTTATTTATTATTTATTTTTTTTATTCATTTATTGATTGGTTAACCCCAAGGTTTCCCCCATTAGCCACTGTTTAACATCATGTGGGGAGGGCAGTGTAACTATGTAACTACACAAAATTATCTACAGAACAATCAACAATATCTGTAGTTCTATATACTTAGGCGCCTCCGTAGCCAGGTGGGAAAGAGCAGCAATGCGTAGCACACGCTTCTTAATTAGACCGGGGTTCGAGCCCGTCACCACCAAATACGGAGCATGCGGAAAGGTCAGGGAATGACCACCGCACCGGAGCAATATGGCCTTAGTTGCAATGCTCCTAAAAAAAAAAACCAAATAACCAAAATAAGTTCTATATACAATTTCTAACAAGTTAGCACTTATAAAAAAAAAAAAAGAAGGATCATCTTAAGTAAACAACTTAACTAGCCAAATAGCCAATAGAATGGCTAAAATATATTTAAATACATCTTCAGGTCAAACACAAGGTAGAGCAAGAAGTTAAAAATAGAGTATATTACTCAAATCTCAATAACAACTTTCTCACAACAATCTCAGTGTAATTAGACATCAGAACATCAAAGCTGATTAAACATAACCGTCAAATACATTATCAAAGCATATACAGCACAATTAATTAGTTTAAATATGCATATACCGCACTCAAACCTTAAACAAAAGGCATAAGGCTACAGTAATAACAACAGTGATATTACCACAGAATAAGTTACTAAACCAAAGAATGATTGACCTTAGGATTAAGTGACAGCAGAGGAATTACATCAACCTCCAACTAATACCCAGGAAATTAAAATTTAATCTTCACAGTCGACTTGTAACTCCCAGAAGTGAAAGTTCACAAATAAAAACTTGCGTGTGTCTTCCAGAATGAAAGTTCTTAAGAAAGCAGACATTAATGATTACACATATTTGATACTTAATCCAGTCAGGGCATAAGCTAGACCAACCAAACAATATATACACTATGCAACTATACATTAAGTCCAGCACTCAGGGAGGGACCAACAACAATTACAAATACACCATATTCCTGCAGCAGATGATAGCAGATTGCATTCCCACTTCCAGCTTGCCCTGCATGAACTACTTCAACTTCTGGAATATCCACTACTAATTACTCAGTGCTGATCTCTGGTTAATTCTTTAGTGGAGCAAAGATAACTTAGTTGATTCCAATCATTTTAAAACTCAGTCTTATGCCTTCTCACAAAAAGGATTCTTCTGCTCCTATGCTTACCTTTAATGACACTGATTTATAGGCAAGATCATATATCTCTATTGGAGATTACCCTGACTTCTAATCTCTCTTGGCATAAGCATGTTACAAATACTGCTTCATCTGCATCTCTTTCTCTAATTTGTGGTATATAACAATATACTGCATTACTTTTCTTCCAAACAGCTGTTCATTTTATACAAGTCACAAATCTGCCCTACCATGGAATATTACTCCCACATCTGGGGGTAGTGCTACCAAACTACTCTCAAGCTTCTAGATTCCATTCCAAAGAGGACAGTTAGGTTAATGACTTTTCTCTAACAAAGTCTCTCTCTCTACCCTCTATCTCATAAAGGCTGCATGCCTTTTTTATAGATACTTCCATGGGCACTGTTCTTCTGAATTGGCTTCTATAATTCTTGCTCCCTCTTCCAAACTAGTTCAAACCCGTGCCTCAACCAGTCAACATCCTTTCGCTATGGAACTTTGAACTCACAAAATCAGCTTTTCCTTGTCATTTATTTATTCAATTTCTGTTTTCTGGAACAATCTTCCTTCATACATATTTCCTAAAATTACAATCTACAGAAATTGAAATCTAATTTTTTTCAACAAGTATCTTCTTTCATCTTCTCAACCTTTAGGTTGAGAAGATGAAAGTATACCATAGGTTATAATACCTCTTCTCGTGTTTGGGGTTTTCATAAAAACAAACAAACAAACCCATTCTTTGACAGTCTTATATAGAAAGCCAGTTGTTTGGAGAGAATAAACAAACCAAAACATAAAATTAACTGTTTATAACACATTTTTTAAGCATTTTTTTTTATCTATAGGCCAAGAACTGGGTGAAACATAAAGAGATTGATTGATTCTTGGATAATAAGTTTTACCTTTTTTTTTCAAGCACTTTATTAGTTTATAGTTAATGATATGTCTAAAATATTTGTGCCAATTTAGTCATTGGGAGAAAATCACTAAGTGATGAAGTGCAGAGTAGACACTAGTCACATAAGCTAAATCCAATATGGCCAGGGTAGAATCAAGGAGGAGTTGTAGAATACTCAATTGTTAAAAAGACAAATAGGTTACATGCAAAATATTGCCTATTTTCTCAGCTGCAAAGCAATAGCTTTACAGCAGAATATTCAAATAATGTACACATTAATTCAAATATATACACAGTTACAAATACTCATTGAGATATGTTTTGGATCAAAAAATAATACATAATCGGTTAATTATATACTCAACAAAAATGCAGTAGCAAAATGTGACATTGTATCAATTCAGAAAATGCTTTCCAACATGTTGTAATAACATGTGATTTAATGTGTCACAAAAATTCTAAATTTCTGATTATTTAAATTGAAACCATTAGAGAAAAATTGCATACAATTTTTCATAATGATTTCTTTAAAGATTGCATGATTTTAACTTTTTATTTTTTCATGTGAAAAGAGTGCAAAGCATTACACTAATGTTTCAATACTTTAGTATAAAGTATTGGTGCAAGTTTTTATTTAAACATTTTTATATAATTTTTATAGGTTGATGATCCAGAGAAAGCAGCTTCCTGTGCCTACACATTTCTACTTCACAATCCAAATCATGAAGTAATGCAGTATAACCTTCGATATTATATGGACCTTCCTAACATAGATGTGAAAAAAGTTAAATACTTGGAACAAAAAACCTATCAGGTATTTTTATATAACAGTAATGAAGAATTCCATTTAAAAAAATTTCCTGTCACATTTTTTGACAATTTTGAGAGAAGCAGCTCATTCATATCTTTTAATGATGTTTTAATTTTTAATCGAAATGCATAAGTTTCCCTGATGAAACTTTCTCTAATTTGTGGTATATAACAATATACTTTTGCAATGAAGCAATATAACTTTATGAACTTTAAGATAACTTCATGATATTAAACTGTTAATTACCTCATAACCAAGAAAATGTGATTTCAGGTTTAATTTAATTTTTTTTTTAATTCGAAGAGTCCTAATTTAACTGTTAAATTTGAAAAAAATTCATTGTTATTTCTATTTCATGTTTTGCATTTTAATTTTTTATATAAATGTTAAAATGAGCAAGGGTTATTATAAATTGCTTAATTTAAGAATATTTCATTTTGTATATATATACATATATTGTATATGTATATATAATATATGTATATACATATACAATTTATTAATTTATAAGTATCCCATGCATTTTTCTTCTCTGCCATATGTCTCATTAGTTCATCTGACTTCCATTTTAGGCCTAAACCTTGAACAGTGTCTTAGTTGGTATGTAAAGCCTAGTAGCTTCCAAGATAAGTTCTTTGAATGCTTCTCGTTTTGAATTTGCTGTTGGTAACATCAGTTGGTCCCACTGTATAGAATTTAAATATTGTCTCAGACCATCATAGTCGCCTTTACGAAAGCAAAAACCCTTCCCCTTTACCCTTGATGGTAGTTACCTGTTTGAGTAAATCCCACTTCAGCACACTGTGATCACTGCCACTTAGTGGTTCCTTTATCTGCAGATTCTTAATGCATGAAGAATCACTACTGATAATCAGATCAAGAATATTATTCCCCCTAGTTGCCTCCGGAACATGCTGATGTAGAAAACAATCATCCAATAAATCCACAAAAACCTTGCTAGTGTGTGAGTGACCAACCCACAAATTCCAGTCAATATCTGGGAAATTAAAATCCCTCATTATTAAGACTCTGATTTACTGGCCTACTCTATTTCCCTGTACAGTTTCTTGTAGTAGTTCTAGTGGCATGTGATGTAAGAAAGCAAGTGTATGAGCTTATTCAGCATCAGCCAAAAAAAAAAAAAAAATCGCACCATTCCCTCCAAATGCCTGTCCAGTTCCTCCTTAAATTTATTCAACCTATCAACTTCCACAACGACAGATGGAAGTTTGTTCCAGCAATTAACCACCCGCTGGCTAAAGGAAAATTTCCGCACATCTATTGTACATCTGTCCTTTCTTAATTTGAATTTATGCCCCCTTAGGTTCGTAATCTGAACAAGTGGAAGGATCCCATCAGAATTCAGCGTGCTCAACCCATTCAAGGCCTTATACACCTCAATCAGATCACCGCGCAGGTGCCTAGTCTCCAGCCACTGCAATTTGCAGAACTTAAGCCTTTCTTGGTAAGAGGATCCCTTCATTCTCCTCACCAATCTTGTTGCCCTTCTCTGTACACGCTCAAGTAAATCTACATCCTTCCTAAAATGAGGCCCACAGACCTGTATGCAGTACTCAAGGCGTGGCCTGACTATTGCCTTATACAGAGGGACAATCACCTCCTTCTCCCTGCTAGCAAAATTCCTATATATCATTGACAAAACCCCATGGCCTGCCCTGGCAGCCTGTCTGCATTGCTCAGAAAACTTCATATCTGACTGCACAATTACTCCCAGGTCTTTTTCATTTTCTACCACCTTAAGTGTAGTACCACACAGTTGGTACGCTTTTTTATTTATGATTTTCTTTTAATTTCATTGTAAAGGTATCTTGGTACATAACTAGTAGAAGCTCACCTTTCCAAGATTATTCCTATTGGTGCATTCATTTTCTATATCTGTTTCATTTTTATTTTTTTTTTTTCTGCTATAGCTTGGAGACATAATCACATTTGTCTCTGAAGTATAGTTGCAACTTTGGATTTTTATTCATTTTCTCCCAGTACAATGTTTCTTCTGTGTAAAATTAAAAAGTTATACTGGGAGAAAATGAATACAAATCCAAATAATAAAGGCACCAAATGTATGCTTCTTTTGATTTTCCCTGTCTCTAACTAACAAAAATGCTGCATCTGAAAACAGCTGTTTTCAAGAGCATGCTGATCTGAAAACAGCTGTTTTCAGATCAGCATGCTCTTGATATTTGATCTTGCCCACCGTGCCTTTTTTGGACATGGAGATGATGAGCTTTTCCACTTGAAGGACTTCTGTTTTGTTTCTGAATCATAACCGTAAACTCAGCTTTCATCTCCCCCATTATGACCTCAGAAAGTGTGTAAGAAAGGTCCTTACACACAGAAATCTGTTCTGTTTCTGTTTGTCACTTAACAGATGAGGAACAAATTTTGCAGCAATCCACCTCATGTTTAAATTTTCAGTTAAAAAGTGTTGGCATTCTACTGTATGATAGGTCTAGAATGTTACAAATGTCATTAATTGTACACTGTCTGTCTTTGCGAATTTACCTTTTCAATATTTTTATCAGTCCGATGATGATGGATAGCGCGAGTGCTCATAATCCTAAACTGAATTTTGACCACCTTGGAAATGCAAATACCATTGAAAAGTTTGTTTCTGCCCATAGCTTCATCATGAAATGCTTGTTTCAGAATTTTGTAAGCCGCTGTAGCTGTTTCCCAAATTTGACAAAATTTTATTCAAATTTACTGTTTCCTTAACGTCTGCCATCTTGCACTCATCTACAAAAATTGTAAGACACACTTGACAGAAATGTGCTTAAACACCAATTACACAAAAGCACAATGTCTTATTGCCATTTCTGCTCTCACTATTTCAGTAGGAGCAGAATGATCTCCATGACTGAAAATCAAAAACAGTGAAGTGTATGAATATTATTTCACACGTGACCTTCTTATTGATTCAGTGCACTTCTGATTTAATAGTTATTTCACTGACAAGATATTTTGCTTTCTGCATTGGTGATCAGTTACGATAGCTTTCTTAATTGGTGTAATACTTTATAAGAGAAGTGCATGTGCCAAAATCAGGAGTTTGCTTTTTTTTTTGTTGTAATTTATTCTAACATTGCTTTTGGTTTTTGACTTTAATAACACTACATTACTGCTATAACAGTCCACAACTCTGTGGAACATTTCCTTTCTTCGACCTCCAATGTGTGTCAAATCCTCGAGTTATAATTTTGCTGCCAAATGAGAAATGGAATGGATTGCAGGTAAGATTGTATATTTCTACATCAAATTGTCTTTGATGTACTTTAATCAGACAGTTTTAGAAACTTTCCCGAAAGTAGCATCATATAGGAATTGAATTAATACATTGAATACATTAATTATATCTTAGAATTTTAAATTAAAAAATTATCTTGCATTTATGCTAAAGTAAGTTACTTTCAGTAAACATGATAGATGACAAAATTAAAATGCACAGCATCTTTGGAATAAAATTACCTAAAAATTGCAATAATACTTCTTTAATAGTAAAAATTTAATTGATTATAAATTTAAATTAAATTTCAAGTAAAGGAAGTAATCTGTACTTTCAGAGAGGTTAAAGTAAAAATTGTTGTTTTGTTAGGAATTATATCTGAAAGCAGCCCATATCTACACAGAAAAAAATTATGAAGTTGTTATTGATCTGATGGAGAAAGCTCTAACAGCATATCTGAGGGCAGAAGATGAATGTCGTCTTCTCTGTGAGGCACTACTGAATGACCCTGTACCAATGGAATTAATTCTGTCTATTGCACGTATGTGTTTAATTTAATTTTGTGAAGAAAAATATTTATGCTCTTAGTAGCATCATGTAGTAACACTTCCAAGTTATATGCACTTGCATTATTAACGCTTCAAAATTATTATAGGAACAGAGTAATTATTTGTGAGTACTTGCGTCAATAAATATGCTTAAATATTATAATTAAATTAGCAGAAAATTATTAATGACTTGTTTCTTTTTTCCTTCTCAAAATTTTGTGTCAGAGTTGTAGACTATTTGTTTTAAGTGTCAGCATTAATGCATAAGTTTTTTTTTTTTTAGTATATAAGTTTGAAAACCAGTAAGGAAATATTTAATATGAAAGACCAAGAAAAGTGGAAAAAATGTTCAAAACATTAATGCTGGAAGTATAGGAGGATGGAATATCATAACAAACTTTGACAGGGGGACCAAAATGTGATAATCCATTTAGGACATAGTGTTTCATACATCTAGACCAATGCAAATAAGAGCTATGGAAGTAATAATAATGATACTTAATTTTAAATTTATGAACTGCAGTGGCCAAGATGGTGGTCCTGACACTGTGTACTGCATATAAATGTATCAATAAATTAGATATATTCAGCATGTTTTAATTCAAGTTTTACAATTATTTTGAATTTAAAAAAAAAAACACCAGATGAATGGTCCCATGTTGTGCCAAGAACATAATA